>NC_133325.1:147389590-147599590 GCF_042186555.1 Aquarana catesbeiana
CCCATGACAATCAATCACTTGCCTTACCTATATTATGTAATATAAGATATCAGGATTACTTTTGTGTGTAGGGTGTAGCACACACCGCCTGTGTTCAGATATCTCACTCAAACCTTGTTCCCCCATCACTAGGATCGATTCGGAAGCTGAATTTTGCATGTATTCCTAAATTCGAAATAGAAATGTTGTACAGAGTTCTGGAGAAGGTGACAATCCAAAGCCTGCAGTATATATAGGGGCTTACTAAACTGGTTTATCCAGGGGCTGGTTTTCATACAATGTAGCAAACAAGCCCATATATATATATATATATATATATATATATATATATATATATATATATATATATATATATATATATATATATATATATATATATATTATATTTATACATATATATCACATAACTCTATGGAATCATGACTCCACATCCTTAGTACATCATATCTCCTCCTTTAGTACATCTCATATCCTCCCTGCTCAGTACATAGCAGTCCAGCTATGTAGATCGCGTTGTTGCTGTCTCATACTTCCCAGGGAATCTGCTGCCTAATCTCCAGCTCAAAAAGTTTATAGCTGCCATGAAATCCATTGCATTCAAATAATGTATAAGTATATATAAGTATATTCCGACAATAAAGACAAATCTTCTTCCTAGCTATAAAATTGTGATCCGTCTACATCTAATATTTGTGTTTACAGACATTATAATATTTGTCAGTGTCAGATTTCATTATTCTTTTTCATCTATTACATCAAAAAACATATATATATATATATATATATATATATATATATATATATATATATATATATATATATATATATATGTATGTATGAAATATAAAACTGGAACCTAAAGCATGTATTACTTGAACAAGAGTTAATATTTGCTTGAAAATGTATACTGCCGAATTTTATTTTTATAACCACTAAACTATTCCGAGTACAATGAGACATCCATGCATTCTATTTGTATTTGTGGCGCAGAACTATTTTTTGCACAACATAGGACTGGAAAATATATCATATGTTTTGGGTAGAAAATATTTTGCTTTCAATGTATAGCAAAAGTATAATTGTTTGCATAAGGTTATACACTATCTATAAACTATAATATGGTATATATATATATAGATATATATATATATATCTATATATATATATATAGATATATATATATATATATATATATATACACATTTCATGATGTTTCGTTATTTTATAGATGTATAACCCAATACAAACAATATAATAAAAGTTGAATTCTATGAATCCTTCTTGGCAGGTCTGTACACCTGTAGTAGATCCATGATTCTGCAGCTGTCTTATGAAAAGTGTGTGATAAACCACAAGAATGGAATTAAAGGATATTACAGTGATTCTCCTAGAAAGCTATTAGCAGACTGTGCCGTTCTAGTCTATATTGTGTAAACCAAATACCTGAACCCTGACACACAGCTCATCCATGGAAGTGAACCTCCCAGAACTTCTAGGAAGCCCTGAGCTCCGTACATGCGATATGGAGTCACCGAGAACTGTCGCATGCGATGAGTGTATTCCCAGTACACATGCAGGGCCATCGATTAAAGGGATCATACATGCTAATCTTTATAATTTATTTATGTATGTATTTCTTATTTATTTATTATTTATTTATTTAGATTGTAATATGCTCCTGTGCACGGATCATATAGCTGTCCCTGTACCTATACATTGGGACATGTCTACTCTTGCCTGTCACCTGAGTGGAAGGACAGAAGGTAACACACACGTTTACAGTCACGATGTGTGATTCGGATCTGGCTGCTTGTATAATACGTGGACTGAAATGACGGGAAATTTATTGACTTACACTCAGCCGAAATTATACATCGGGCTCAGCCAAGCCCTTTCTATAAAATCGGAGGAAAAATAATTAGCATAGCATTAAAGTGTTCACATCTTGTTAGACTACAATTTAAAAAGCAGTTCTAAGAAGGCATTCCAGAAATGGGAGCACAGATCATTCTCAATTCTGTTTAAAAAGAACATATAAGTCATCCCTCCACGATCCTGGCAATCTTAACTAATCTTAACTAAAGATTGGATAGAGGAAATACAAGAAATGTATGGTCTTCTGGACAATTTGTTGCACAAATTCTAAAATCATTGCCATGTTTGTATTATTCTCTTGAATTATTCTCTGCTTCTGTATATGTTTTGTTATGTAAAGAAATTGGTATACATGATATAAGAAACTCTATGATCGCATCCTTCATTCATATACAGACCAACAACCTCACAAGTCTGTTTGTTATGGTCACATCCATAGTGCCTTTTCTATGACAACTGTGTATTTTTCTTTTCTTTTCATTTTTTTCTTTCCCTTTCCACTTTGTTTTGATCTATAAATGTTCTTTCTTTTTTATTTATCTTCTAGCAATTCATTGTATTTGTGTTCTGTGTCTTTCATTATATAAACGCATCTATTGTTACCTTATGATGTATACCTAAATGAAGGATTTAATAAAAACAAAAAGTTCTGAACACTTCCAGAAAGGCATAACTATTATACTTTCACCTTTTTACGGAATGTTATTTCAATGGAATATATGATATGAGCTCTACTCTATCCAATCAGCAGTAAGGATAGATAAATAGATAGATAGATAGATAGATAGATAGATAGATAGATAGATAGATAGATAGATAGATAGATAGATAGATAGATAGATAGATAGATAGATAGATAGACAGACAGACAGACAGACAGATAGATAGATAGATACATACATACATACATACATACATAAATACATACATACATACATACATATATGTGTGTGTGTGTTTTTCCCATATACTATTGCATACAATACAAATATAGAAACCTACAAACACACAATATAAATAGTATATAAAATCGAATTTATTTTGCAGCCTATTGTAGTTAACTAATTGAGTTTACTCTTTGTCATTTTTAGGTATGATTATTTATTCAGAATGTATCTGGCTGGCAAAGTTTAAGTAGTGCTTTATAATATAAAGGCAGGCAGTACCTTTACAAATCAAGAAAACAGAGTTCAGAGGGCCCTGCTCAATTTTCTTTGCTTTTTATATTCTCTAATCATGTGCTATTTGCATTCCAAATCTGCAAAATGTAGTAGCCTAAACTTAAATAATCCAATTAACGACAACAACAACAAAAAAATACACACTGTAGGGATTGACTTTAGTAAGGAAATATTTTTAAAGCTTTAAAAAAATGGATATAGCATAGGAGTGAACATGGAGCATAAAAATGTATAATTACTCTTGCAAAGTCCTCAGAGTGCCTGATTTTTCCATTAGTATCTGCCTACTACTTGAGCTGCACCCAAGCTTCTTCATATCCTCTGTTTTATGTTTGTCAGTTTTAATTTGCTCTTTGGTACCTATTTTTTGCTGGCCTCTATGTTTCTACTCTCTGTGTGTATCTGTCCATATCAATTGTTTATCTGTGTGTAGTTCTATTTTGTGTATATATATATATATATATATATATTTGTTTTATAGTCATCTGTATCTGAGACTGTGCCTGTGTATCTCATCCCCCCTCCCCATTTCCTTTCAGTCAAAGTCAAGTTCAAGAATATTTAATTAGTGCTGCAGTGAATAGGGAGGGGGACTTAGTAGACTGTGGAGGGTCATTCTTCCCCTATCCTTTCCTCCATGCCTTCCAATAGAAGGGCTCAACTTCATTCTCTGTATATTTTCCTGATTTTCCTAGAAATACAGGATGATGTCACCTATAAAGCAATAAATATGTGTCCCTGATGATTGACAGCTGAACTGAGATCCTGCTGGGGTAGGAGAACTGGAATTTCTCATTAGCACAGGCCAGCTGTATTTAGGCTCATACTGTACATGTTTCTGTGACCAGCTGGTGTACAGCACTGCTAGTATAGCTAATTCAGTATACTCAGCTCAGCATGAAATACTACACTATGCCTGCAAACCTCCACTGCTCAGCCAGCAAAAATAGCCAAGTGAAATGGGAATGCTGTAGTGGCTCCCTCACTGCTTGGATTAGTAGCATTAAGGCCATATAAATCAGCAGTAAAGGGAACTATTTAGCATGTCAACAGTGCAGTCCCCATCATATAACATTCACAAATATGACATGATGATAAGATAGTCAGGTCCCGTTTATCAGTGGAATAACCAACAGTGCAATTGAGGGTACAGCATAAAAATAAATTACCATAAGGGCAATAAAAGACAATCTGTCATCAGTAAAAAATTTTTTGCATTTGAAGCAGTTCACTAATTAGATAAAGTAACACATTTTGGCCAAGTCGATGTAATATTAATGCTGCAACGCCATATACTATTCACCAGGTAGGAGCCATGTTGAATCATTACCTTTCATGGCCAGGCACTAAACACTTTGACTGTAAGCAGCTCTTGTGCGGGCTTTTTCAGAAGCACCTGAGATTTAAAGTGTATGTATAGCCAAAACTTATATTATTTCATTTTGGGTAGAGTAAAGCTGTCCATATACTGATAGATTTAACCAATCCCTCCATCCATGCCATACGTCGCAAGCGGACGAATCTGCAGTGCCAGTTTTTGTATTCTGACAGCCTGAACACACAGCTGTCAGAATACCTGAACAGTGGCTGCTTTTGGCTGGTTGCAGTTGCTGTTTGGCCAAATATTTCTGTCTGGCTCCTCTGTTTTTATCAGTCAAAGGATGTCGGTTGAGAGGGTGCTGACAGGTCCACCCACACCAGGAACTGGCTAAAATTTGCTCAGTGTATGGCCAGCTTCAGGAGGATTAAACACCCCATCAGTTTTGTTTATTTATTTGTTTGTTTGTTTGTTTTTGTTGCCTGTTTTTACTTTCTGTCTTGTAAATGCAAAGAGAGGAAAGACAGCCATCTCCTCAAAGTAAGGGAAATTCTCCTCACTTTCTGTCTCTGTCACAAAATTCACAAGGACAAACAGAGGGGTGTATGTCCCTAACAGGGAGACATACAGCAATTAAAAATTGGCAAAGTATCCTACCCTTTTCACTCTACTCAGACATAGAAAAAAAAAAGAAAAAGATACCTTTATACACATTAGGTGGCCAATTTTACACTGTTTATTGATCAACATTAATATCATGATTTTAAAAAGTTAAATGATTTCCTCAGTGTCCCTGTCTACTCTACAATCTTATAATGTTGCTACTTATCTGATAGATTTGATGTTTCTGGTCTCCATACTGGTTCTGCTTGGGAAACTTAGGAAACAGTGGTTCAGGATACATTTTCAGAAAGAGGCCATTTTTTGGGATCCCATTATGTTTACATATTCCTGTGTTGTCCTAAAGAGCGATGCTTCTAAATAAACCTCCTGATGTATCTGAAGGCAGGTTGCCTACAGAAGTGTTGGTTTTAGTTAGTGGCTGGCCCAGGCTGGGGGGAAAAAGTTAATGTGTGTGCTGCTGTTCCCGGGATTTTTGGATCCAGCTTACCCACTGGTGATAAAAATATAGGGGAAGACTGAGCAGGACATATTGTGACTACTGTGGAGGAGGACTGCTGCGCCTTGCAGTCCATATGAGGTACTGGGAATATGAAGATCAGCCAACACTTCGAAGATGCCTAAATGGACTACTACCTTTCGAAGGTATGCCTAGGCAGCCAGCTAGGGATAGATAGGGTTCTTCTAATGCTAATGTTCACCATGGGCTGTAATGCTGAAAGACTTTTAAGTAAAGTTGCATCAACGATTCTAAGCCTAGTCTGAAGTTTTTCAAAGGGCTACATGTTGGTTCGGCATATCAAAAGAAATTAGGTTAGTAAAGCACACACAGGATATGAAGTAAAGCCACTACCAGAGATCTACTAGGCAGGACAGGCAAGAGGAGTAATATAGTTGCTATAGGTAACCAAGGACTTTAACAAGGTGAATTCCAGCCAGCCATGAAGCGTGGTACCTGGTATAGATGACGGGTTCCGCGGTATCAAGAGGGTTGATGCACTGGCTCCCTCCCCAGTGGTTGGTTTACAGTAGCAACCGAAATCAAACCCATGTTACAGAGATCCATGCCCTGTTCACATGGTAAAAGAGTAACAGGAGTCAACAAGTGCATGCATGAGGTCCACTCTATGTGCATGGCAGGACACCATTCTGTTACTAGGAGTGAGGTAACTGAGGTATGCTGGACTGGTGGAGAGGGCACAGTCTCAGCAGTGTCCCTCCTAGTTGCAACATGCATCAAGCTAAGGTGTGTAGAGACTAGGGATGAGCCGAACACCCCCCTGTTCGGTTCGCACCAGAACATGCGAACAGGCAAAAAATTTGTTTGAACACGCGAACAGCGTTAAAGTCTATGGGACACGAACATGAATAATCAAAAGTGCTAATTTTAAAGGCTTATATGCAAGTTATTGTCATAAAAAGTGTTTGGGGACCTGGGTCCTGCCCCTGGGGATATGAATCAATGCAAAAAAAAGTTTTAAAAACTGACGTTTTTTCGGGAGCAGTGATTTTAATAATGCTTAAAGTGAAACAATAAAAGTGTAACATTCCTTTAAATTTTGTACCTGGGGGGTGTCTATAGTATGCCTGTAAAGGGGCGCATGCTTCCCGTGTTTAGAACAGTCTGACAGCAAAATTACATTTCAAAGGAAAAAAAGTCATTTAAAACTACTCGCGGCTAATACACGAAAAAGTTCATTGATAAAAACGGCATGGGAATTCCCCACAGGGTAACCCCGAACCAAAATTTTTTAAAAAAATGGCGTGGGGGTCCCCCTAAATTCCATACCAGGCCCTTCAGGTCTGGTATAGATATTAAGGGGAACCCCGGCCAAAAATTTTTTTTTTAAATGGTGTGGGGTCCCCCTCAAAATCTATACCAGACCCTTCAGGTCTGGTATGGATTTTAAGGGAAACCCCGCGCCAAAATTTTTTAAAAAATGGCGTGGGGTCCCCCCAAAAATCCATACCAGACACTTATCCGAGCACGCAACCTGGAAGGCCGCAGGAAAAGGGCTGTCATTAAAGTGAACCTATTCCTTTAACCTTCATGGGCAAACCACAGTTTTGTTTTAAAAAATATAGGCTACACGCGTTCTGTAAATTTTGCAAATAAAGGCTTTTTGCTGCTTTGATGTCTCCCTCTGTTGATTACAGTTTTATTAGCAAAAGCTGCTCTAATGTATGCTTCAATACTATTATTTGGTGGTCGGCATAAAAATAATGAGGAGTCACTGAAGTTATGCTGATTGTGAACAGAGATAAAATAAAGCCTGCTAGCAGGCCACAAGCCTGCTCTCCTGGGAGGATAATACTTTATTTGCATGTGTCTCCTTGTAACATATCACTGTCACATTTCCATTTGGTCCTAGTCCTTTGAATTTGTAGAGTGTTGCACTTCATGGTTAGGCACAGCGTCACTACTGAGCCTGCATTGTCTTTTAAGAACCAGGCACCTGTTCTGGCCACATTAGTTCTTTTCATTCTAATGTGGGTGTGTCCCTGCATATACTTTAACTTTGTTTTGCCAACTGATTTGATGCCTAGCAAGCCTCTCTTTTAAAACTCTACCTCAGCCTGACCATGGTGCTGGGATTGTTTCCCAATTCGGTGATTTGGTGCCTACTCTTGGCAGAATGGTTTCCTGTTACTGATACTGTTACTGGTCTGTCCACATATTATGATTCTCAGTGGTTGCCTGCTAGTAAAGCCTATGTGATCCTGCAACACAATTTTATTTTAATAATTAGGAATTTTGCTGAAGACCAGGAGCTCCCTAGATTTTTCATACCAATTGAGCATGTGCCTACCGCTTGTGACCCCTGTAGCATTGCTCATCCTAGTCTACCTGTTGTTAGGATATTTCATGCCATCTGTGTGCCCCCAATAAACAGTACCTTGTCTACACCCCTCACATTTTTGTAAATATTTTATTATATATTTTCATGTGACAACACTGAAGATATGACACTTTGCTACAATGTAAAGTAGTGAGTGTACAGCTTGTATAACAGTGTACATTTGCTGTCCCCTCAAAATAACTCAACAAACAACCATTAATGTCTAAACCACTGGCAACAAAAGTGAGTCCACCCCTAAGTGAAAATATTCAAATTGGGCCCAATTAGACATTTTCCCTCCCTGGTGTCAAGTGACTTGTTAGTGTTACAAGGTCTCAGGTGTAAATGGGGAGCAGGTGTGTTAAATTTGATTTTATCGCTCTTACTCTTTCATACTGGTCACTGGAAGTTCAACATGGCATCTCATGGCAAAGAACTCTCTGAGGATCTGAAAAAAATAATTGTTGCTCTACATAAAGATGGCCTAGGCTATGAGAAGATTACTAAAGCCCTGTACACATGATCGGACTTTCCGAAAACAAAACCCATGGAATTTTGTTCGAAGGGCGTTGGCTCCAACTTGTCTTGCATACATACGGTCACACAAATGTTGGCCAACAATTACGAACGTAGTGACATACTAGATGTACTACGTGGTTTTTCAGCTCTTTAGCGCCACCCTTTGGGCTCCTTCTGCTAATTTCGTGTTAGTAGAGGTTTGGTGAGTGTTGATTCAAGCTTTTCAGATCGTGCTTTTCATTTTGCGCTTTTCATTTCGTGCTTTTCAGTTTGTTTCTGAATGGCCGTTCGTCAACCAGACATGTTGCAGAATCGGAGGAGATAACATGTTATTTATTATTGGCCTTGGAGTTATTGCTTTGACATTATTTTTTTGGTTGAATAATGATTCAATTTGGTATATATTCTATATTTTTGGATGCATAGAATGCACTTTTTGGTTAAGTTCTATTGGCAGATAGCATGTCTAATTTTTTTTTTAATTAATGCACAATAAAAAAATTGTGTAGAATAATACTTGGCTATGTGTTTTACTTCAAATGACAGTTTGGGAGTAGGCAGTTACATAAAAAATACAATATAAAATTGACAATGGACACCAACAGTTGTATCTTTGAGGTTAAAAAATATAAGATAATAATGGTGCTGTGGTAACTTGACACACAAAACTAAAAATCATATTATTCTGGAGATCACTAGAAAAAAAAAAGAAATACGTTTGTCAGAACTCTGTCAATATCACCAGCAAAGCAGCTTCATTATTATACCATTATAAAGAAGAAGAGAATGCGCCGCATTGAGAGATTTCATAATTTGCCGCATCACGAATGTGATATCTCCATTACGGACGCTAGTTTTACAAGACCGAACGCTTCCAGTTCGTCCTTGATTCCAAGCATGCGTGTTTGTACTTTGGACTTTTGTCCGACGGACTTGTGTACACACGATCGGAAAGCCCGAAAACACACATTTGTTGGTGGAAAATTTGAGAACATGCCAGCCAACATTTGTTGGCGGAAAGTCCAACAACAATTGTCCGATGGAGCATACACACGGTCAGATTTTCCGTCAACAGCCTGACATCCAACATTTCCCGTCAGAAAATCAGATCGTGTGTACGGGGTATAAGGCCGTGAAACTGAGCTGCAGCATGGTGACCAAGACCATACAGCACTTTAACAGGACAGGTTCCACTCAGAACAGGCCTCACCATAGTCAACCAAACAAGTTGAGTGCACGTGCTCAGCGTCATATCCAGTAGTGGTCTTTTGGAAATAGACGTATGAGTACTCAGTCAGGAGTCAGCCTGTCAGTGCTCAGACCATACGCTTATTATGGTCTGACACTGCTCAGACCATCAAATTGGTCTGCATGGCTGTCATCCCAGAAGGAAGCCTGCAAACAGTTTGCTGAAGACAAACAGACTAAGGACATGGATTGCTGGAACCATGTCCTGTGGTCTGATGAGACCAAGATAAACTTATTTGGTTCATATGGTGTCAAGCGTGTGTTTTGGCAATGAGGTGAGGAGTACAAAGACAAGTGTGTCTTGCCTACAGTCAAGCATGGTGGTGGGAGTGTCATGGTCTGGGGTTGCATGAGTGCTGCTGGCACTGGGAAGATACAGTTCATTGAGGGAACCATGAATGCCAATATGTACTGTGACATACTGAAGCAGAATATAATCCCCTCCATTCAGTGAATGGGCCACAGGGCAGTATTCCAACATGATAATGACCCCAAACACACCTCAATGATGACCACTGCCTTGCTAATTAAGCTGAGGGTAAAGGTGATGGACTGGCCAAGCATGTCTCCAGACCTAAACCCTATTGAGCATCTGTGGGGCATCCTCAAATAGAAGGTGGAGGTGCACAAGGTCTCTAACATCCACCAGCTTCGTGATGTCGTCACAGAGGAGTGGAAGAGGACTCCAGTGGCAACCTGTGAAGCTCTGGTGAACTCCATGTGCAAGAGGGTTAAGGCAGTGCTGGGAAATAATGGTGGCCACACAAAATATTGACACTTTGGGCCCAATTTGGACATTTTCACTTAGGGATGTACTCACTTTTGTTGCCAGCGGTTTAGACATTAATGGCTGTGTGTTGAGTTATTTTGAGGGGACAGCAAATTTAACCGGTTATACAAGCTGTACACTCACTACTTTACATTGTAGCAAAGTGTCATATCTTCAGTGTTGTCACATGAAAATATATAATAAAATATTTACAAAAAATGTGAGGGGTGTACTCTTTTGTGAGATACTGTAATAACAGTAAAGAGGATATGTGCAAGCAACAAACTTATCATCTACAGCTTAATCAGGCCTGATTATGACAGTCTTGTGTGATCAATTGAAAGATCTAGTCATATAAAGACTTAGAAGAACATGGGAAGACACTTGGGAAGGAATGTTTCCCTTCGCTTTACTGAAGTCACATAATAAGTTACCACTTCTAATGTTAACTATGTGCAAGTGACAAAATTGCTGTACAAGGATGCCGCAGAGATGATGGCAATTCAAACCACAACTCTTTAGTGAAACCATATACTGTATTTATTGGCATATAACACTCACCTTTTCACCCTGAAAATCGGGTGCAAATAGTGTGTGCATGTTATACGCCGATACTGCAATTTGGGCTGCCTAGGAGGGAACGGGGAGGGGGGCGGGACGAGCACCATCAGATTACATACAGTGAGAATCTCCTGTTTACTCAGTGACCTCTGTAATAGGAAGTCCTATCTCCTGAGCCAGAATTGGACCAGTGTTCTGTCTATCATAGAAGCCGGTCCAGAAGGCGAGACTTTGTATTAAAGAGGCTGCCGAGTAAACAGGAGATTCTCGCTGTATGTAATCTGAATCTAAAATGTAATCCTGCCCCCTCCCTGTCCCCTCCGAGGCAGCAGTAATCTGATGTGAGGTTGCAGATGGGCATTAATCAGGCTGCATTCATGGCCATGGTGAGGCTGCATATGGGCATTGACCAGGCTGCAGATGGGCATTGATCAAGCTGCAGATGGGCATTGGTCAAGCTGCATTAATGGGCAATTGTGAGGCTGTAGATGGGCATTGATCAGACTGCATTGATGGCCAATTTTGAGGCTGTAGATGGGCACTGATCAAGCTGCATTGATGGGCAATTGTGAGGCTGCAGATGACATTGATCAGGCTGCATATGGCATTGATCAGGCTGCAGATGGGCAATGGTGAGGCTGCATCGATGGACACTGACTCTTATTTTGCTTCAAAGTTCTTTATTTTAAATTTAAGTTTTGTTCCTGAAACTTCCCTCCTAAAATGAAGGTGCATGTTATACGCCTGTGTGTGTTATATCCCGATAAATTCGGTAGTTGTAATTTCTAATAATTGTTCTAAAAAGTTGTTGCATTGAAACCTGAGATATCTGCAGTGGTCAGTTCTGCGGAGCATCTGAGCCTAGAGATACAAGACTTCCCAACAATCTAACTATGGACAGATTTGCTCTGAGGTTTGTTTTGCGCTGAAGGAAATGAAATAAAGTTTTCACTAGCCATTACTGTGTTGTACTTCAGTTGTTACAGGCAAAAATAGCAGTGGGTCTCAATGGTGTAAGGACTTGCAAAACAACAGCATAAACAGCCAGTAATCATTCCCACTAGGGCTACCAGTCTCCATTATCCCTAGAAAATACAAGCTGTATTTTTTTAGCATTTCACCAACACAAAACATGCTACAGTGTAAAGCGAGCATCAGGCATGGCTGTCATAAAGATAATTCTTCACTTATATTTCTTAAGTGTCTAATTCCAACAGATGCCTAATTGATATCAAATTATATAGAGAAGATCTACAGCTGTTACAGAGAAAACTAAGAAACTAAGATGTATTCATGTGTTTTATGGAGAATATTGTTAAACATGACTGAGTAGTGAGGGAATATACTGGGGGTTATTTACTAAAGGCAAATCCACTTTGCACTACAAGTGCACTTGCAGTGCACTTGGAAGTGCAGTCGCTGTAGATCCGAGGGGGACATGCAAGGAAAATAAAAAACAGCATTATAGCCTGCACATGGTTGGATGGTAAAAATCAGCAGAACTTCCTCTCATTTCAGATCTCCCCCTCAGATTTACAGTGACTGCACATCCAAGTGCACTTGCAATGCACTTGTAGTGCAACGTAGATTTGCCTTTCATTAATAACCCCCACTGTGTTTTAGTCTTATTAGCCTAGCCCTTAATTCTTCATCAAGAGTTTTCTTCAGCTGGTTGGTTGAGCTGCATACAAATTTAGCAGCAATCTGGCATATGCTCAAATATTGGCCACTTGGTTGCCACTTATTCCTCCCTCTTGACCCGCACAGTACCGAATTAATGGTTGCATTCATTAGCATCTACCTTTCAGTTTCAGGAAAAACTGTATTTAAAAACATTAGCATTTTCATGAAAGTTGGTATCCTGAGAGCCCTACACCCACTGATTGGTCTATTTCATAATGCAGATAATATAGAAGGTCAATTAAAATATCCATCCTGGCTAAATTGTTCTGCCCCAATCACCAGGCCTAACAGACCTTAAATCATACTACTCAAAATGAATATTTTAGGAAGACTGAATGCTCCTCTTAAACCTATCTATTCAAAAAGTTTTTTTGGGACATGGTTCAAGATTCTTATTATGGAACTTCCAAGGTTATGCATGTTGTTTAACAAACTACCTGGTATCACATAAAGAACTGCAGGAATCTATCTGTAAACTCAATGTTCTCTGATGTGTCTTACCCAACAATCCTGACCTGTTTTTGTTCTTGTATAAACAAACCTGGAGTGTTGTTCTAAGTGCTTGCAAACTGCCCTGGTGATCCTCAGCTCTATCGGGTGCCTCTATGATTAAACCCCAAGGTTGTGGCAAAACACATCAGGGGGCATGGCCAAAGGGAGGCCAAGGCTGAGGCCATTTCACTGATATCTTACTATCTGGACTGATAGGAGTGCAGCATCCTTAAACTTAATACCATTTTTGTTCTTAGTCATCTAAATGTACAGGAATGCCTTCCTGTCCTGATCACTATACCACAACCCTATCTCCTGCAAGGGTGTCACAGGGAATGAAAATGAGGGGAAAAAATCTCCCCAGTGGAGTCAAGACAGAAATGAAAACCTGGCAGAAATGTAACTCTTTCCCACCTTTTATAAAACACAATAAACATTTGCATGGGAGGCTTTAATATTTTGCTGTGTTAAGCTAGAAGCAATAAAAAAATATTTATATTCTGCAGTATTATAAATATTATACTTGAGGCACAGTCTATACCTCTCTGCTGCATCATCTTAGCTGGATGTAACCTTTTTTAAGAGTTTTGCTTTATTTAAACTACAGTGGTCAAATATTTGGAAAAGTGTGCATTTATGTGTGACATGAAATTGTAACTCCTGGCCTTCCAAGAAACAGCAGGAAAAATAAAAACGGTATTAACTCTGGGTGAAGCACAGATCATTCTTGGTCTCCATCCATTCATGATACAAAACCTTGATGGGAAGGAATATAGTACCTACAGCAGCAATGGCTCCTGAGCACTGTTACTACTATTTTCACAAAATTTCAAGAGGGCCAACTCATCAAATAATTACCATAGATTGCTGACTGCATGCTTTAGTCAGCTCAGAAGTGGTAGCAAACTAGTAACAGACCATCATTCCCAAGAAGGTATCTGACATTGTAGACTGGTTTGGCTTGCTAACCATTGCAGTTCTAGCAGAAAGACTAGATTATCCACAATGTATGGTTAAGGTGAGGATGGGCAAAGAGCACCAGATGCCACAATAAGTTCTGCTTCTAATGAGGCATCTCACCCAGTGTCTGCTGGAGGTCATTACAAATCCAATGATGACATGAGAGTTGTGATGGGGGACCCACATCAGCAAAGATGAGGAGGATAAAAACAAATGACAAAACATAAGAGGAAATTGAAGGAGGATTTAACACCGAAAAAATATGCACTGGTATGCATCAGACAGACTTTGAATGGGCCAAGGAAACCAAAAATCATTACAGCCAAAGTCAGGAAAACTAAGGGTATTGGCTATGAAAATGATGCCTCTGAGGCCAGTTCAGTGTATACCAGTGCATATTTTATCGTACCAAACTAAAGTACTAAAGCATCATTTGTCTTGAACCTTGTCCCCTTTGGCCTATGTAACACCTTGTTACTCAAGTAACACCCAGTCAGCTATACAGTTTAAGGTAACACTTTCCCATTTCTCCTACCCTCTCAGCTTATTTTGCTGCTGAATATAATATATAGGACATAATTCAGGAAACAAGCCTCACATGGCCCTCATAGAGACAAGAACTAGAGATAAAAAAAGGTGTTGATGTTTTGCACGCAGCAGCTTTAATGTGATGTTTTTGAATTTTATGGTTCTCCTATCATGATTTGTTTTCTCACATTATAGTGTGTGCATTGTGCCTCTTTTTTGTATCATTTCTTACCAGAAACTGCTCACATTGAATACTTTAGTTGTTTGCTGAATACACACCTCTTCCGAGAAACTGTGCCCTGCACAGCCCTCCGCGCCCTGTAACAGTGGGTTGCTATGCAGAAGGAGCATGCAGATATCCAAACATGACTTACTGGGAAATTATGTTACAACATACATGTAAGGTTTTGACTTTAAAGACCACTACTGCAATATACACGTATATAAATACAGAAATACAATTGACCTCCATACATTTGTAATAAAAAAAAAAAAAATCCACCATTAACCCCCCTGTGAATAAGGCTGGCCATACATTATACAATTTTCTTTTAGATTTACTAAAACTATATACTGTATTATGAGGTTAACCTAAACACTTTCAATTTGTATGCAATTAGGCAGGCCCTTACACTACATAGTTGAAGGTAAATCTAAAGGAACTTGATCAAGAAAATTGTAAAATGAATGGCCAGCTTAACAGTGGCACCCTCTTACTGCTGCAATGCCATTTCGTAGAAGAATAAAGACTCTCTGAACAGAAATTTATATTGATCTATTTAATAAGGCAAGTAGTAATGTACAAAGTGCAACAAACCGTAGCAATCAATCAGCATTTATTTTTTCTCTAATTTAATTTCTGAAATGTGAAATTTGGTTGGATATACACAATGGGTTCCAAATCATCTGCGGAAAGGGTTCATTAAAATGTAAAAAACGTTTAAAATATCTTTTAGTGTGAGAGCAAAATATTGTCCTAGACATGCATAATTATTAGATATGCTCCAATATCTTTGTCATTACTATGATATATTTTTATAATCATAAAAATTTAAAACAAACCAAGTTGATTTATTAAAGGGGTGAAGCATGTTCACTTTGTAAAGCAACTTTTCATTTGGCTTAGTGAATGAGGTGAAGCTGCGTTCACTTTATTCATCCAGTAATACAGTAATATGCAAACAAAAATCTTGTGCGTATCAGCTTTGCAGCCAAAGCAGCTAACAGCCTTCTTCCCAGATCATAAAACAAGAAATGAGGAGACCTGTCAGGGTTTAAATTCATCCTCTTGTGTATTATTTTTCTACTGAAAGAGATGTATTTTTCAAAATGACATATGATAGAGCTTAGACGTAATACTACATTTTCTTTAGGAAATAGGACAGTCAGTCAGAGGTTACAAAGAAAGAAGTTTTTCAAATTCTAACTTTGATAGATACATTTCTATGTCTCATCAATGGTTTAGCTACAAGAAGTACAGCTGTCTTGTTGAATAGAGAAGAGCTGGAAAAAATGTGGGTTTTTTTGCCATTGATATAATGTCTTTGTTTAGGGCTACATGCATTATACCTCTTGGATTTACTATATGAAATGTTCAAAGACCTTCTGACATGACTAATGATTAGTCTAATGACAGTTAGAAATTACCAGCAGAGATACATCTAGCATGGGCTCAGGTAAATATCTGTGTGAGGAATACATCAAAGTCATTCTGAAATCTCCATTAATGCAAAGTCTCAGGATACTATCACCTCCCCTACAAGGCGGGTACACCCAGGAAGCATATAGCCTTCAAATTACTGACGCTAAGTGCATTAAGATAATGTGTTAGGTGTCACAAGCAAAATCTCATGCCTGTTGTGGGATTTTGGTTACTGGCGGTGACTAAGAATTGTCTCCAGTTCGCTGCTGTGACTTCACACCACAGTTGTCATTATGTTTAGCTTTTAACAATACTGTTAAACTATGCAATAATAGAGAGCTGGAGCCATGGTCTAGACAACATTGGACTCGATCACCCACCCAAGGTCTGAATTTTGATTTATGTGCCCCTCTCAGCATTCTTTAATTGTGTTGACCCCACTGAGATCTTTCTGATTTCGTTTGGTATAACATTACAAAGTAAGAAAAGCATGCTCATCATGCTCATAAGCTTTAACATGTCAATGTATTTTCAAAAGTTGATTTCAATTTTTTTAAATCTGAGGATTTCTTTAAAATAATACTTTGAGATTCCACCATTATGGTTATTGTTTAGGCGATTCCTGTTAGGGGGGGGGGGGTGACAGCTGCTTTACAATTGTGTTTTTTACCTTATCAAACAAATGCCTGCATGAAACTTCCATAGCCTGTTTTAAAACACCTAGCACAGGCAGTGAGACAATTGGGTCTCCGAACTTTGGCCCTACAGATGGCGAGAAACTATAAGTCCCATCATGAGGCAGAGTTACTCCTGTGAGAGTCCTGCATTGCCTCATGAGATTTGCAGTTCCTTTAAAGCTGAAGGACTATAGTTTGAAGTCCCCTGGCATGGCAATGATGTGCAGCCAGCACTGGAATAAATGCACGTGGACAGAAATGATCAGTAAGAAGATGGAGGAGAAGAGCAGCACTGAAAGGCAAGAAAGGATGAAAAAAACCATAACAATTGTTTATGACATGCAGTGCTCTAGCAAACTAAAATAAATATTGCCACCATGGGCAAAGATATACTGGCAGTTTATCAATGTAATATATCAGATGTTCTGTTAAGGGTGTTAGGCCATCCTGCATTTTCATTTAATCAGAATTAGCTCTCCTGGGCCAGGTGCAAATATTTTCTCATTCATAGTTACATAGTTAGTCTGGTTAAAAAAAGAAGCAAGCCCATCTAGTTCAACCAATAAGAGGAAAAGAAAAAAAATATATCCTATAAAAAATACCCCGAGAGGCAATCGGATATCCACTGGGTCAACTTTACCATAACTGTTAGTATCCAGTTATAATATGTACATTTAGGAAATAATTCAAGCCTTTTTAAAGCAATCTACTGAGCTGACCAGAACCAGCTCTTGATGGAGTCTATTCCACATTTTCACAGCTCTTACTTTGAAGAAACCTTTCCGTATTTGAAGATTAAATCTCTTTTCCTCTAGACGTAAAGAGTGCCACTTGTCCTCTGTGATCCCATTCCTTTCCTCTAATGTTATCAAGTAAAATAATACAATGTATCTACAACAAATCTTTAGAATTGCCGATGTCAGTGCTATCGATTGTCACTATGTCACTTTAGAGAAGGGACCCCGAGTGGCTACTAAATGTTGGCTACACATGACGTATTGTAACTTTGCATTAGTAAAAGTGTATACTATTTGCAATGTAGTGCTATTGAGAGAAAATCTGTGAGGCTCCTTATATAAGTCTTACTTTGAAAGTTTTATTATTAAGGTAGAGGGAGTGATGATAAGGCATGTTTGTCCTTGTAGTTTTTTTTCAATGTTACTATCTCTGAAATTAATATATCATATATAAAAATAATTATTAGAAATCATGGATGTCACTAAAGGCATAGCAGGCCTAGAAGCTGGCTACAGTAATCCAGGAATACCACTCTTATCATCAGATTAGCTGAATAACACTACTCTATTGGCCAAAATATTTCCAGCCAAACCTTTACTTCTGTCTGTCTGAAGTCTTCTGTTCCAGCTGTGCCCATATATACAGCATGTTTAATCATTCTGCTGATAATGTAAAGCCCAGCCTTACCACAACAAAACTTTTCTTTTTAATAGAGTGAGAATGACTACCAAACATGATACAGCTCTCACTTTTGATTTTAGTGAATTTGCATATCATTCAAATGAATAAGTTGCCTTAATGCAACACAAGCTAATGTGCAACATAACATTTACGCACTGTAAAAGATTGGGTTGGTTTCAATGGGCTTTTAATGTTTCCCTGAGAGATTTACCTGAACTTTCTGATCTGAAACTCATCATCTGGACAGGAAGTTAGAGAAAAATTCCCTGGAGGAGACACAGGCAGCAGTTGAACCTGACAGTGATTCTACACTGCTCCTCTCTGAACAAAATCGTTTTTATTGCTTTTTATGTCAGGATGATTTACCTTAATTTTCCATTCTGTCTTGCACCCATGAAATGGACTGGACTGGACTGAAAGTGAGAACACGGTCTCGCAAAATGGAATAAAAATAGCAGCTACGAAAAGTTGCTTTTAGATACTTACTGTAATTTTTCTCTACAGGCTCTTTCTCATGACAGCATATGATGGGTCACTTCTAGCCCCTGACCCCAAATTAATATCCTTAACCACCTGAATTCCAGCATGTAATAACCCATTTTTCAGTTTTCAGTGCTGTGATAGTTGATAATAATTCTGTTATGCAACACTGTACCCAAATTAGATTTATATTTTTTATTATTTAATAACCACTGTTTTTTTTTCTTACAATAAAAAAGAAGAAACTCAAAAAAAAGGGTTTCCCTTACTTTCTGTTAAGATAAAAAATGCCCGAATAGTACTAAAACCCCCAAAAATTACCCCAAGGTGATCTTATTTTTTTTCCACAACCTTTTGGAAATGAAGAGACATGCTGATATTTAAGGGGTTAAACAAGGATATTGAGAATGGTGTATCTGGAACATTAATATACAGGTCATACATAGAGGGAGAAGAAAGTGAAGCGGTTAATGTACTGGTCACATACAGGGCTGGACTGGGACTAAAATTTGGCCTTGGACTTCATCCAGACCGGCCCACTTTGACAGGTGACAGGCCTCTCCCATGCCGGCCGGACAAACCCGCTCCCCCCGGCCGGCCAACCCCAGTGGCCACCCAAGCCCCCCCTTCACTAACCCCCTGCTTCTCTGGATCCCCTTGCTCCTCTGGTCCCCCCGTGCTCTTCTGGTCCCCCACATGCTTCTCTGTTCCCCCACATGCTTATGCATTCCTATTCTGTTCCTCTGTTCCCCCCCATGCTCATCTGGTCCCCTCATGCTCCTCTGCACCCTAGTGCTTCTCTTGTCCACCTGTACTCCTTTGGCACCCCCCCTGCTCCTCTGGTCCCCCATGCTCCTCTGATCCCCCACATGCTTTTCTGTTTGCCCACATGCTTCTGCGTTCCTCTCCTGCTCCTCTGATCCCCCATGCTCATCTGGTCCCCCGATCCTCTGTACCCGTGCGCTTCTCTGGTCCCCCCCTGCTCCTCTGGTCCCCCACATGCTTCCTGGTCCCCCACGTGCTTCTCTGTTCCCCCACATGCTTCTGCATTCCTCTCCTGCTCCTCTGT
Organism: Aquarana catesbeiana; assembly: GCF_042186555.1. Classification (NCBI taxonomy): domain Eukaryota; kingdom Metazoa; phylum Chordata; class Amphibia; order Anura; family Ranidae; genus Aquarana; species Aquarana catesbeiana. Next base: position 147,409,473 of record NC_133325.1, read on the forward strand.
TCCCCCCATGCTCATCTGGTCCCCCATGCTCATGTGGTCCCCCCTGCTCATCTGTACCCTCGTGCATCTCTTGTCCACCTGTGCTCCTCTGGTACCCCCTGCTCCTCTGGTCCCCCGTGTGCTTCTCTGGTCCCCCCATGCTCCTCTGTTCCCCCCATACTCCTCTATTCCCCCCATGCTGCTCTTGTCCCCCATGTGCACCTCTGGTCCCCCACATGCTTCTCTGTTCCCCCACATGCTTCTGTGTTCCTCTCCTGCTCCTCTGTTCCCCCATGCTCATCTGGTCCCCCTGCTCATCTGTACCCTCGTGCATCTCTGGTCCCCCTGTGCTCCTCTGGTACCCCCTGCTCCGCTGGTCCCCCACGTGCTTCTCTGGTCCCCCCATGCTCCTCTTTTCCCCCGATACTCCTCTATTCCCCCCATGCTGCTCTGGTCCCCCATGTGCTCCTCTGGTCCCCACATGCTCCTCTAGTCCCCCATGTTCCTCTATTAGCCCCTGCTCCTCTGGTCCCCCACATGCTCCTCTGTTCCCCCCATACTCCTCTATTCCCCCCATGCTGCTCTGGTCCCTATCTGCTCCTCTGGTCCCCCATGCTCCTCTATTAGCCCCCCATGCTGCTGTGGTCCCCCATGTGCTCTTCTGGCCCCCCATCCTCCTCTGTCCCCCCCATGCTGCTCTGGTTCCCTGTGCTCCTCTATTCCCCCCATGCTGCTCTGGTCCCCAGCACTCACCTCCTCTTCCTGGCTAGTTATGCAGTGTGACTGAATAATGACATGATCCTCAGGAGTCCTCAGGAGTCGGCACTGAGAAGATCATCATACGATCTGGAAGGAGGGCAACCACACACAGCTGTAGCATAAGCTTCTTCGACACTCGTTCTCCTGCTCTTTCCTTCAGATTCTCTCCATCTCCATCTCCATCTAGATTCTCTGGGACAGCAGACAGGATGGAGAGCGGGGGAAGGAACAAGCAGGAGAACGAGTCCTGAGGAAGGTTATGTTACAGCTGTGTGTGTGGCTGCCCTCCTTCCGGATCATATGATGAGCTTCTCAGTGCTGACTCCTGAGGATCATGTCATAATTCAGTCACACTGCATAACTAGCCAGGGAGAGAAGGTGAGTTCTGGGGGAGGGGGAGCGGCGGTCCGATGTCTCTGAAACCAGCCCACTGAGCCATCGGTCCACCGGGAAACTCCCGGTAGTTCAGATGGCCAGTACGTGCCTGGTCACATACAGTGGCAGGATGGAGATAAAGGCATTAATGATCAGATGTGCAGGATAAGGGAGATAAAAGGGTTAATATACAGGACAAATAGAGACAGCATAAAGCCTGGTGCACACTACAGTTCTTTTTTGTGCAACCCAGCCGGTTGCACGAAAAAAAGCTGACAGCTCAGGTCAGGAGCCGCTGTACTAACCATGCGAGGTTAGTCCAGCAATCTCCCCCACTGAGCTGTTGTGTTCTGACAGGGGAATGCCCCCCCCGCCAGAACACTTCGATCAGCTCTCTCTGCCATTGGCTAAGAGCGCTGACCAGGAGTCGGTCGGCTGCTGGTTTTCCAGCATGCACATCCAACAGAAGTTGGCTGAACGGCCAGCTTCAGTCAGACAATTCAACATACACACGGGCAGAATGGCGGCTGGTATTTTTTGTACCGGTAAATGTCTCCCCGCATTCTGCCCGTGTGCACGGGGCTTAAAGATAGTATGTGTAAAGGGGGGGGCAAGAAGGGGTTAAAAATAGTAAGGCTGGTGGATACTCGTTCTCCTTCTGAAATGTTCGCACACTACTGGGTTTGCTCCTATTTTATGCCCAGAAAATTATTATACTTAAATGAAGAGCATCCTTCATCCCAACTTTGAACATGTGGAAGTCATTGGTCAACTCAGTCATTCCTTTATACAAGGAAACATACTTAAATAGGGGATGCCCTCAAAAATTCAACAATGTATGGGATGTTTGGTTGGAGTCTGATACCACTACTACAGAGCAGGAAAGCCCTGCGGACGATCCAACTAAATTTTTTGGCTCTTAGTAGTCTGTTAATCTGTTTGATGTTTTCAATGTCTTGTATTGTCTGCCAAGTCATTTCAGCATTCTCAAGCCCTTTCCCTACTGTAATGTGGAGGTGAACGATCATTGACAGTGTCGATGAACTGATAATCTACCCCACTGATTGTATTTCCAGTGTGCAGTGTGTAGTCTGCAACTGCAACTGCTGATCCATTCATTCTGTCCCCATTCATAAGCCCTTGATTTCTCTCCTTCTCTTGTTGTAATACTGTAAACAGTACAATATGATCACTGTGATAACCAATCTCATTGATCACAATGTAGCCCGTTGAATGGGCTTGGTACAGTGTCTCTGTGTACCAAGCCTCTAATAACAGTTCTATATACAGCTATTACTGTGCAGATTGGCTGCTCAACTGGCTATTGTTCCAGTGTTGTTTATAAATGCAGTGGAATAAAAGAGCCGCTGATCCGCCATTGAAAAACGCACAGCGGTAGAAAAGAGGTTTAACTGGTCAACAAAGGGTGAATAATTCAACCCCTCAGTTTTCTATCGAAAGTCATGACACAACTGGGAATGGGAACTATGATGACAGGAGGAGGAAACACAATAGGGAAATTACGGTAGGTGTCTTATAAAAGTTTTCCATATTCCTGGTCCTTCTTATGTCAACACAAGGGGACATAACTAGCAACAACCATAAAAAGGGAGGGACAAAGGAGAGTGCAAAAATACTTATTACAATGAAAAGGCTAAGGAAATTAGGAAAGAGGAAAATCTACAGGATTCATAAGAGCATGTATCAAAAAATGGAGGATAAAGGAGTTTGGAACTCCAAATGGCAGCTTTCCAGATCACTTCTGTTGGCACTTTGGCATAAGAAGCCCAGATTGAAGATGCTCTTCTGTTGGAATGACCTTTGGAAACATATAAAGTCTGGATGGCTTTCAATATCCCGGAAGCAATCACCCTTGGCAAGGTGGCCTTCCCTTGCCAGAGCCTGACAGATACACAAAGAGATTGTCTAGCATAGGAAAATTTGCCGTACAAGATACAAAGGTTAAAATCACCTTTACAATGTCTAAGGGGCTGAAATGTTAACCTTCCTACAAGAATGGAAGTAATGCTCGAAATGAGGATTCCCAATTGATGTGAAAAGGAGATGTTATTTTTGAGAGAAAATCCAAAGGTAGGCAAAGGACTACCCTGTCTTGAAATACTGGGCATAGTATCTCTTTAGAAGTAACGCAAGGCTGTGAAACACTTATTGCTAAATGTTCATTAGAAACACTCTCTTGACAGCTGGATGTCACAGAAAGCATGCAGCCAGAGAAGTAAATGGAGAACAAAAAAAAGCATATAACATTAAAGATAATTTCAACGCAGAAATTAGATTCATTCGTGGAGACTTCAGTTATAACATTGCCTGCAGAAAATTCTTTATCAAGGGTCCTTCGACCAATTTGGTCCACATAAACTGTAGCTTAAACATACCGATAGGACTGGCTACATCCACATTTTCAGGTATCATAGGGTTCAAAGGAGACCTCCCTTTTTCTCTTGAAAAATGGACAGAATTTTTGTTCTGTTAGTAGAACTCTCCCTTGCTTGGATCAATGTAGAAATTACCTCCAAAGGTAGATTCTGCCATACAATTAAACAGAATGCCTTAACATCCTATTATGTTGCGTGGTATCAAGTGACTTTCTAAAGTATGACCAACCAACTGAATCAAGCAAAAGAATGAAGCAAACCTTTGTACTGAACCTTCCAACAGCAGCAAGTCATCTAGATGTTGGTACAACTGTATGTTTTGCAAACATATAAATGTTACCAATGTTAACAGGATTTTGGAAATCATTCCTGGGGCTGTAGACAGGCCAAATAGAAGACTTTGGGCTCTTTCTGAGACGTGAGAGAGAAATTGCCTCTACTGCCAATCCAAATCAGAGCAGGGAGGATCGATTATAGGGTGTTCTGGAGGGAGGACAAAATAATATGAACATTTGGGGGTTTGATTTTTCACCTGTTTATGATTCAACTAAAGGTGGTCCAGTGGGGTCAGAGGATAGAGCTGACCCATCGCATGCTGACATAAGTAGGGTCAGCAAAAAATAGTTTGCAGTAGTTTGAATCTGTCCACACTGTCTAGAGATGGGCTTTAAAGTGGTTCTAAAAGCAGAAAGTTTTTTTATCCTGATGCATTCTATGCAATGAGATAAAAAAAAAAACCTTCTGTGTGCAGCAGCCCCACCGCCCCCTAATACTTATCGGAGCCCCATCTCAATCCAGCAAAGTTGCACGTGAGACTTAGCTGTCCGGAACTCTCCCTCCTGACTGGCTGAGATACACAGCGAGCGCCATTGGCTGCCACTGCTGTCAATCATAGTCAGTGAGCCAATAAGGAGATAGAACTGAAGGGACACACAGAGCAGCGGTTCATCTCGGATGCCCCCATAGTAAGCTGTTCGCTGTTAGGGTACTCAGCAGAAGGGAGGGACCAGGAGCACCCGTGAGGGACCCAAGAAGAGGAGGATCTGAGCTGCTCTGTGCAAAACTACTGCACAGAGCAGGTAAGTATATAATGTTTGTTATTTTTAAACAAAAAAAAAACAAGACTTTAGTATCACTTTAATGTTCTCTGTCATCTTAGTTTTTTGTCATTTGGGGCACTTGGAATACTAAAACAGCATTTAAAACTACTCTTATGTCAAAACTTTGTGTGATTCATCTTAATAGGTGTGGAAATCATAGCTATAGAGGATAATATTTTTTTAGAAACTGACATCAAGAGGCAAAATTACCTGTCCAATGAAAACACCATAGAAGAAAATTAGCTTAAATTGTCCAAATTGGCTATTCGACTTATCCTGTAAATACATCCTTATATCTTGTGATTGTTAACCAGACAGATATTACTGTGCTCATTATCCTGTCATGATATGAGTCATATGAGTCGTGGCTCATATGGGTCTGCTCAGTACTATGTCCAGCTTATAGGGTATGGAAACCCTAATAACGGACTTCTCTTTTTTGGCAATGTTTGATCTATTATTGGTTTATTAATAAATATACCTTTGAAAGCATTTTGTTATATCTATTGCACTAAATGCAAAAATCTTCCTGTTGATTCTGCCAAAAATTTTGTCTGCTGATTACTTCTTGTAGATTCTGTCTGTGCAGCATTCTTATCAGTTTGCATAATCTGAGGACCGCAGAGAACCTCCCTCTTTATGTAATGAAGAAAAGGAAGGGAGAGGAATTTGTAGCTTAGGTTGACAGCACTGCTCCTCCATAGATACTGTGAGTAAGCATTAACCATAAGACCATAAAAACATTGGAAGATACAGTCCTTTATGATTTCTGCATTTCTGACAGGATTAACAGTAATAACAAGGTACAGTAATATCTGTGTTTGCTGAAAATGTTCCTAACCTGAAAAATAAAAAGGATTGCAGCCTCCACATCTAAGGACTGATTAGCTGCAATATATTACATTTTTGATTTTTGGGTTTAGATCAACTTTGATCTTCATTGTCAGTTTAGTTAAAGCGGTGTTCCAGCCGCAAAAAAAAATAGTTTTAAAGTCAGCAGCTACAAACACTGTAGCTGATGACTTTTAATAAGGAACTTATCTGTCCAGGAAACCCGCAATGTTGCCCCCCCGAGGCCCATCCATCCACCGGCTCGGGTGCAGGCACCGCCATTGTAACTAAGGGAAACCAGCAGTGGAGCCTGCAGGCCTCACCGCCGGTTTCCTACTGCACATGTGCGAGTCGCGCGGCGCTTTCTGAATGGCCACCTCGTCTTCTGAGACACACACAGGTCCCAGAAGGCATTGGGGTAAAGGAGGAAATGACGCCGTGGGCCACGGCCGAGGTAGGACGGAAGTACACTCAGTACTTCACATAAGGTAAGTAAAAAGAAAAAAAAATCATTATCCAAAAACAAGTGCTGAAGGGGTGGTCATTCCTTTAAGAATAAGTTGTAAAATAGGGTGGAACTCCGCTTTAAGTAAAGATCAAACAAAGCAATGGGAGTGTTTCTGGGTAAACACCCTTATCAAATTTCAGCCAGTCCCCTCTGTACTAGGCGAATTTCAAGCATAGTATGGCCAGCCTAAAGCAGCCATTATAATAGGGGTCTTTTTCTCAGTTATATTTTCTTTTAATTCACCTTTTTGCACTTATATTGAAATCCGACAGGGATATGTTTCCTCTGTCGTAGAGACAGCTAGCAAAGTCGATGTTCAGCTTGGTAAATAAACTTTGTTCACATTGAAAAGCCAATCACATGCAAAGGAAATAAAGAAAAATAGCATTTTCCTGCATGTGATTGGATGATTGAAGTAAAAACATAGCTTTCATTTTTTCACTTTGTTAAGTGAACAGACTCTATTGTTTTAGTAAATCAACCCCCACTGTATTCATGGATTAGTACAGGCAAAGAAACTTGTGATGTAAAAAAAGTCTACATTGACCTAGTGTATGTATCACATGATGTGTTTAGAAAATCATAAAGAAAATGCATGATGATATTTAGGGTTGGCTCCACCAACATAATTAATTTACAGAGAAATCGATATTTAACAACATCATGACTCCACTTACAGTCAAAAACTTTACTGTGCTATAAAAGGGGTCTGCGAGCCAAGGATGCCTTTCGTTTATTGATGTCTACATGCCCCTTGGCAATTTCCTAATTGAGTTGCTTTATTTTTCTATATTTTAATTTAGTACTTTTAAATCATGCATTTAAATAATTAGTGCTGTTATGGATGAATTAACAATATTGAAGCAATCAAACATTAATAATTGTTTAAGAAATCCAACGTGTTATGCATTAATTAACGAGTAAGGACCATAAAACAACATTAACTTAAAAACCAATATGTCAGGGAAACATTGACAAAACATGTATGGGTATATCTAAATCCAGAAGCATATATGGGACGACTTCACACCGCTCTCTCAGCCATTGTCCAGGAATAGGCTTCTGTAAACTGGAGGTGACATCCATACCTGAGGGAAGTGGCGATATCTTCGAACTCCATAACCGTGTTTGAGCTGATTATACCTAGTGTTATGTGATTTCTCTGGTTTAGAGGGTCAAAATCTTTTCGGAGAACAGTAGAGAAACATGCATGTGATATTTTTCACATTTTTGAGGATGTTTATTGCATTCATTCACCTGTGTACAAGAAAGTTATTAAAAGGAAGGCCTGCTTGATAATTGTGGACTTTAATTCACAATTGTGTGGACACTATCATCATTTTTTTATTGCTTTATTATGCACTTTTTATTTAATACATTGTGTATTTTTCTTTTGTTTATTTTGATTTTTGATAGTAGCGCCGCACTTTTTTATTTTATGTAGACACTATGGTCAATTGTATCTAATGGAGTGAAAGCAGCTTTTGCTTATTTTACCTATTAGCGCAGTCTCACGTTTTATCTAATTTCATCTGTTCTTTAAAGTGATTGTAAAGTCTCATTTTTATTTTTTTTTTGTCTATAAAAATAACAAACATGTCATACTTACCTGCTCTGTTACAGTGGATTTGCACAGAGCAGCCCAGATCCTCCACTACTCGGGTCCCTCCTTTGTGCTCCTGGCCCCTCCCTCTTATTAAGTGCCCCCACAGCAAGCAGCTTGCTATGGGGGCACCCAAGCCGAGCTGCAGCTCCGTGTGTGCATTCAAACATGGAGCTGCGGTTCGGCTCTGCCACCTATCTCTCCTGATTGGCTAACTTACTTTGATTGACAGCAGTGGGAGTCAATGGCATCACTGCTGTGTCTCAGCCAATCAAGAGGGAGAGTCCGAGACGGCCGAAACACTCATGGACATTGCTAGACAGAGATGAGGCTCCGGTAAGTATTAAGGGGGCCAAGGGGGGGTGCTGCACACAGAAGGCATTTTATACTAATGCATAGAATGCATTAAGATAAAAAACATTCTGACTTTACAACCCCTTTAAGCTGCCTTTTGTTTGTTGCACACCACTGCATCATTTAAAAAAAACTAAACTAAACCACTTCAGGTTATATCACTCGCATTTAACACACCCCACATATATGCAATAAAAGTTAGGCTTATACCAGATAGGCCCATTATGCCCTGCTGCTGGCCAGTTGTACATCACTGTATCCTGTGCAGTATTTTAATTCTTGTAGTAAACCCCAGCTTGTTTTCTTTGTCTTCAGCAAATTTGGGTCTAGCCTTGCCACTTAAAAATAAAGGTTAGGCATACACCAATTGGACCCGTTATATCCTGTTGTTAGCTAATTTTACACTGCTATGTAATCTGCAGTCTCTTAATTTTTGTAGTAAAACACCTGCCTGTTCTTTTAATCTCTAGTATTTTTTGGCCAATTCTCACTCATTAAAAAGTCATGCTGTTGGCCAATTTTACACTGCTTTATTATCTGTGGTCCCATAATTCTCAATAAGAGCTTGATAGAAATTGGCCAGTGGCAAGACAATTTTGCATCAGTGAGAATAAGGACAGCCAGTGAACTACTGGTCAATTTTTATCTGCCATTCAAAGCTAGTCGATTACTTTTTTATGAGAAAGCACATGTCCCTGCTAATGCTACCTGAAAAAAGCATTTTTTTAAAAACTGAAATTAATAATATTTGGTTGCTTCTGCTGTGTGTAAGCCAAGCTAATTGTACAAGAAAAAAATAGCAATTTTACAGCCATATTTGCACATCTGTCACTGAGACTGTCTGAAAAAGTCATACTGTTTCATAACGCCACAGCTTTTTTTTCTCTTTTTTTTGCATTGATACATGTCCTTTATGGCATTCCCCAGCTTTTTAATGCCTTTTTTTTTTACTGTAGTTTGCCTACTAGTCCTAAAAATGTCCAGAATTTAGATGTACCCCCATACGCTTAAATGAGCCAGGATGATTGTGATGTTTGTAAAAAATATTGTAAAAGTAAACAAATGCCATAGTGCGTTGTGCTATGAGTATCATGGTGCACACTGTGGCCTGTGTCCAAGATTTTACAGGCTGCTCCCTCTGAATAGGTTTTCACTGATAAATACCCACACATACACAGGTTTTCAGCTCTGATAGCTGCGTAGCCTATGTTTAATTTTCATTTTTTCATTTTTTTATGACATGCTGCTTTGCTTCGCTCTTGCATATTTCATTGCATTGCTAGCAAGTTATTATTAATAAATTGCAAATAAATGTTCATTTGCAGATTCCTTTCTAGATTAGTTCAGGGATCACATGTGCTGTGCACAAGGGCATTAGCGGTGGTCATGCAAGTTTGCAGTGCAAGCATATGCATACTGATCTACAGTATTCCTGCTCTTCATTTTCTTTAGTAGATAAGGCCCCTTGTATATTAGTAAAACTACACAAATCATGTCTGTATGCATTACTTTTTTATGAATAGGTACACATATTATTTTTTAATGAAATCCGCAATTTTTATAGTGTCACCTTTTTCACCTCATTTAAGGTTAGTGAAGGTCGTTAATGAAGAGCTTCAGTAAGCATACATGTTTATACCAAAAGTGTAAAGTCCTTAAAACATCTAGTCTAACACCATATCTTTCTAGAATTGCATTTCCTAAGTGCAAATTACAGTTAGAAATGCATCTGTATGAATTGGAAAGGCCCCCATCATTAAAAATCAATGAATTTACATGCTCCCTATACATACATTTTTTTTTAGATATTTATTTTTTAGCATGATTTCTATTTACCTTTTTTGTCAAGAAACGTCATTAATAAAATTAAGTTTGCATATTCTCCCTGTGCTTGGGTGGGTTTCCTCCATGTACTCCGCTTCTCTCCCACACTCCAAAGACATGCTGGGAGGTTAAATGACTTATGTCTAAATTGGCCGTAGTATGTGTATGTATGAATGTGAGTAAGGCTTGATTCACACCTATGCATTTTTAGCACTTTTTGTATTTTGCAGATTTGCACTACAGAACGTGTTCCATAGCAAACCATGTTAAAGAGGAGCTGCACCTTAAAAAAAAATATTAAAAGCCAGCAGCTACAAATACTGCTGCTGACTTTTAATAAATGGACATTTACCTGTCCCAGGGTCCAGCGATGTCGGCAGCCGAAGCCGATCAATCGCTCGGCTCTCGGCTGCCTCCGCCGCCATCCTCGGTCAGGGAATCTGGAAGTGAAGCGCTGCGGCTTCACTGCCCGGTTCCCTACTGTGCATGCGCAAGTCGCGCTGCGCCTCTGCACTGGTCCCCGTTGTGTGCTGGGAACTGTGTGTTTCCCAGCTCACAACGGGGGGGGGCGGGCTTCTGTGGATATTCTGCGGTTGTCTAAGCCCGAAAGTGGCTGCAGATACCAGTATTAGACAGGTATCTGCACCCCCTCCCCCCAGAAAGGTGCCAATTGTGGCACCGGAGGGGGGGAGGAATCCGATGAGCGGAAGTTCCACTTTAGGGTGGAGCTCCGCTTTAACTGGACTGCAGTGCAAATCTGCAAAATGCAAAAAGCACTAAAAATGCATAGGTGTGAATCAGGCCTTAGGGACCTTAGATTGTAAGCTCCTTGAGGGCAGAGACTGATGTGAATGTATGATATATATGTAAAGAGCTGCATAAATTGACGGAGCTCTATAAGTACCTATATGAACCCCTTACCGCTGAGCGTACGCATATGTGCGTACTCGGCTTTCCAGGGTTATACCGGGATGATGCCCGCAGCTGCAGGCATCATCCCAGTACCATTTTGTAGAGCGGGCAATCGGCTATCTGAGTATATCCGAGTATAACAACCGCTGTGGCTAAAAGCCGCTCGGCTGTTATACCGGAGGAGCGGGAGGGGAGCAATAAAAGTGATCAAACATTTTTTTTTTTTTTAAAACACAATTTCTAAATATAAAAATAAATAAAATAAATAAGAAAAAAAAAAGAAAGAAAAAAACTATTTTTTTAAAGCGCCCTCGTCCCCGCGAGCTCGCACAGCAACGAAAACGCATCCGGAAGTCACGCCCACATATGTAAATGGTGTTCAAATCGCACATGTGAGGTATCGCCGTGATCGTCAGAGCTAGAGCAATAATTCTAGCACTAGACCTCCTCTGTAACTCTAACCTGGTAACCGTAAAAAAAAATTAAAGTCGTCCCTATGGAGATTTTTAGGTACCGTAGTTTGTTGCCATTCCACGGGTGCGTGCTATTATAAAGTGTGACATGTTTGGTATCTATTTACTCAGCGTAACATCATCTTTCACATTATACAAAAAAATTGGGCCAACTTTTCCCAAAAAGTTGCGTTTAAAACACAGCTGCACAAATACCATGTGATAAAAAATATTGCATCAATCACCATTTTATTCTCTAGATTCTCTGCTAAATATATATATATATATATATATAATGTTTGGGGGCTCTAAGTAATTTTTTAGCACAAAATACAGATTTTAACTTGTAAACACCAAGTGTCAAAAATAGGCTTAGTCATGAAAGGGTTAAATAAAAATAAATAATACATACATTAACCTTTTTTAGATATTTATGTTTTAGCATGATTTCTATTTAACTTTTTTTTTCTAGAAATGTCATAAAATTTTGGGATATTTGCACAGTTGACATACAGTAAGTGTGGCTACAGGGACATGGGGGAAAACTAATGGTAAGTTTTAACTTTCAGTCAATTGAGTCCTAATCCAAATACAAGCATTGTAAACATTGGTCACACATGCTTATATTTCTTGCCAGGTAAATATGTACAATACATGACTTCCTTCAACTATTTATATTAAGCATCTTGAAATAACATTTATATGTGTCTTTGGTAGAAGATCAACTCTCAATGTTAAATTTTATTCAGAAGTAGTTTGGAAAGACCACTAATATTAAATCAAAATATTTGAGATCAACAGATATGTACTGATACTGATTTAGATCATGGTGAGAAGTACTAAATCTTGTATAAAATATCTTACAAGCACAACATTAATACAAAACTACACAAAAAAGCTAAACTTTTTTATATTAAACAGCACCATTCCAGATGAAAATAGAAATGTTTTAAATAAATAGGGGTTTGCTTACTAAAGATAAATAGATCCTTGGCTCACCTTATTCAGCTTCGCCTTATCCGCTAAGCTTAGTGAACATTTACTTTGCTAAGTAAACATTCAATTTTACCTTTATAAACCAACCCCCATTGTGTTTTTATTTAGCCTGAAAAAAACTATAGATCCTATTGTATTGATGCTTTGTATTAAAATGTTTTGGAGGTTCCTTCATTAGTTGAATAAACTATTTTGCTACTAAAACTAAAAACATTCAGAAAGTCGCTTGATCCATAAACAGTCAATAAAGTTGCAGCATGCAGTCCAGACAGACAATAGGTACTTCTTTATTGGAACTTCAGGTTGGGATCCTGGGGGAAGTTGAAAAGACGCTTTATTCACAATGCGACATTATACTGCTTGTCTCTTGTTTCTTTTAGTTACCTACATTCACATGGAGCTGTGAGGGGCATTCAAGCCTAGACATAAAGAGCCATCCAAATTTCATGATTTTATGGGGCTGTTGTGAAGCTTTCTTCCATGTAATGTAGATCTGGCAGTATACTGGCAACATGAGACAGGATACACACTAATTTGCTTTTTTTTCATGTTCCTCTGACCTTAAAAGAAAACTAACCTAATATATTATTTCCCTATAAAGTACGTTCACTACTGCTACTAGTTTCTACCAAAATTGGACAACTCAATGGTTTGATTTGGTCTCTTCTGTGTACAATCCTCACAACACACTATCAACTATAGCTTTGCTCTGTGCAAAGAGGTCAACATGCTTCATCGACAGCCACTGTACTGGATAACAGATTAGGAGATTATGCAATTTAAAAAAAAAAAAATAAAATAAAAATGACATCTTCCTAACCCTTTGTGCTATATGACTGATTTTTTTTAAGCATAAATATTTAAGATACATAATCCTCAAAAGCTGCTGCTGCCAAAAAGCTTCAATTGTCCACCCAGAACTTTTTTTAGAAACACAGGTTACTGATACTGAATAGACTAAAATTTGCGCATAGTTAATAATCCACAGTGGAGCTAAACGATGGTACTGAGGAACTCTAATATTTTCAGCAACCTTCAACGACAGGTGAGAAAATAAGTGTTGTTCTCCTATATGTATTACTAATTTATTCATCTGTGCTTTTGCTCAATTGTGGAGATAACAATAGCTGTTAGTAGGTCTTCAGTTAAAGTTGTGCTCATAAGTTTACATACCCTGGCAGAATTTATGATTTCTTGGCCATTTTTTAGAGAATATGAATGATAACACAAAAACTTTTCTTTCACTCATGGCCTGAAGCCATTTATTATCAATCATCTGTGTTTACATTTAAATCATAATGGTAACAGAAACTACCCAAATGACCCTGATCAAAAGTTTACATACCCCAGGTCTTAATACCGTGTATTGCCCCCTTTAACATCAATGACAGCTTGAAGTCTTTAGTGGTTTTTGTGAATGAGGCTCTTTATCTTCTCAGAAGATAAAGCCGCCCAATCCTCTTGGCAAAAAGCCTCCAGTTTCTGTAAATTCTTGGGCTGTCTTGCATGAACTGCACGTCTGAGATCTCCCCAGAGTAGCTCAATGATATTGAGGTCAGGAGACTGAGATGGCCACTCCAGAACCTTCACTTTATTCTGCCGTAGCCAATGGCGGGTCGACTCGGCCTTGTGTTTTGGATCATTGTCATGTTGGAATGTCCAAGTACGCCCCATGCGCAGCTTCCTGGCTGATGAATGCAAATGTTCCTTAAGTATTTTTTGATAACATATTGCATTCATCTTGCCAACAATTTTGACCAAATATCCTGTGCCTTTGTAGCTCACACATCCCCAAATCATCAGCGATCCACCTCTGTGCCTTTCATTATAGGGCTTGTTGACTCCTCTCCAAATGTAACGTTTATGGTTGTGGCCAAAAAGCTCAATTTTGGTCTCATCACTCTAAATGACTTTGTGCCAGAAGGTTTGAGGCTTGTCTCTGTACTGTTTGGCGTATTGTAAGCGGGATACTTTGTGGCATTTGCGTAGTAATGGCTTTCTTCTGGCGACTCGACCATGCAGCCCATCTTTCTTCAAGTGCCTCCTTATGGTGCATCTTGAAACAGCCACACCACATGTTTTCAGAGAGTCCTGTATTTCACCTGAAGTTATTTGTGGGTTTTTCTTTGCATCCCGAACAATTTTCCTGGCAGTTGTGGCTGACATTTTAGTTGGTCTACCTGACTGTGGTTTGGTTTCAACAGAACCCCTCGTTTCCACTTCTTGATTAGAGTTTGAACACTGCTGATTGGCATTCTCAATTCCTTGGATATCTTTTTATATCCCTTTCCTGTTTTATACAGTTCAACTACCTTTTCCCGCAGATCCTTTGACAATTCTTTTGCTTTCCCCATGACTCAGAATCCAGAACCGTCAGTGCAGCACTGGATGAAAGATGCAAGGGTCTGTCAGGAGTCCAGAAACTCATTGACCTTTTATACACACACACTAATTACAAACAAACAGATCACAGGTGAGGATGGTTACCTTTAATAGCCATTCAAACCCCTTTGTCTCAGCTTGTGTGCATGTTATCAGGCCAAAATCACCAGGGTATGTAAACTTTTGATCAGGGTCATTTGGGTAGTTTCTGTTGTGATTATGATTTAAAAAGAGTAAACACAGTTGATTGATAATAAATGGCTTCAGCCAAACACTAACCATGAGTGAAAGAAATGTTTTTGTGTTATCATTCATATTCTCTGAAAAATGGCCAAGAAATAATAATATCTGCCAGGGTATCTAAACTTATGAGCACAACTGTATGTACCACTTGCCAAAGAGAGACAGTGTGAACATGATTTCAAGCATGAAGAGCACATCCACATAAAAATATATATATTAGTAAATAATCCAGGGAGTCATGGTTTTGACTGTCAGGCTTGCAATGCCTCATAGCACTTCTAGTTCTGCAACAGCTGGAGGACCACAGCTTGAGCACCCCTGTTATAAAACCATATGAAAAGATCCTATTATAATAACATGATAATAATAATACTTGTTATGTGGTAAATGCCTGTATCTGTACTATAAACCAGTGATTCTGGGTGTACAGGTGGCCCCAGGAGCAACAATGGAATAATTTGCATGCTCCAACTGCTATCCTAAATTGAGGAATGTATCCCTTATTTTATGGATCTGTGTTTGAAGTGAGGCTCTTCTTTCTTTCTTTCTTTCTTTCTTTCTTTCTTTCTTTCTTTCTTTCTTTCTTTCTTTCTTTCTTTCTTTCTTTCTTTCTTTCTTTCTTTCTTTCTTTCTTTCTTTCTTTCTTTCTTTCTTTCTTTCTCTTCCCGGTGTGATTTTTTTAAATGCATGCAGAATGCATGCACAGTAAATGCAATGTTTTCCGATAACCCTACTTCACACCAGTTTGCTCGGCTACAGCGCATTTCTTTCCACAGAATGCATCTAAATGTGTGTTAATGCACATGAATGCAAGTTGGGAAATAAATGACACTTCAAGTGTGAAAAGGGGAAAACATACTGGAGGGCATTGCAAACGCATTACAAACATGTTAAAAACATGTGTAAATATGAATGCAGAAACGCATCCTGGAATGCTGTAATTGTGTTGTGAACAAGCGATGAAATAAACTGCATAATAACTGCAAAACATAACAAGACACAAAACTATTGAACTGAAGTCTAAACAAGCTACCCAATAAAGAGTTAACATATTTAAAAAACTTAACCAATAGTTTACAAAATACAAATGCTATTCATGTGAGTCATGCATGCCTTACTACTTATATTTTACTTATTTAAGAATTTATTTTATGATCTTGTCACATGCTACATAGCAAGTCATTTCAAATGCATACCAGCTTCAAAAAAATCATTATGCCACTTTCCTGGTAATTCCTTGAAGATCTACAGTTACACAGAAAATTGCTATATACTGTAACTTGCATATATTAGCATCAAATCCTATATGTGTTTCCACTGTGTATGTTGCTGTTTTCCCTGAGCTCCACCTTAAACTGGAAATCCAGGAATTGCAGCATTTTTTTTAAATCTGCTTGCTTATACAAAGTGAAGTCCAGTGAGCTGTATGCCACCTTGTGTGCTTATCTTTTTTATTACTATTAACATTTTTACTGGGGGCTGGGAGTATATCTATTGCTATATTTCTGGCATGCCTACACTAGACCTTATTGTCTCTGGTACTGCAACTGCAGAATAGTTGGCAGATGCTCTGCCCGCCATTTATCTTTACTTACCTAGTGACGGTAGGCTTTGTATTATGTGAACTGATTCACAAAATACATAGTCTTCTGTGAATGGACATTGGAAAGGAAGGGCAAGCAGAGCAGCTGCTGTGTAGTATAGTACACAGTAAGTGAATCATCTGGTCTGGTTTACTGTGAACAGAGAGTGAAAGTGAGCCCCTATATTGAATGGGAATGGGGAACAAAGAGTAGACCTTTTGGATAATGAAGAGTAAAAAGGTAAACGGAAGGAGGAGCAGCCAGTTTAGGAGAAGAGACGGCGGTGGCCAGAGGTTCTGCTGGAGAGTGGATTGGTGGCTGTATGATCTACCTTTCTAAGCAGCAGAGACCCATGTTTGGGCCCGCTGTGTAATAGAACCCCCTATGGACTGGGCCTGGACAACATGTGTGCATGATCTCACATGATCTCACAAAGTATACAGCAGATTCCTTCAATGCCTCTGGGTTAAAGAGTAAAATGTAATGTGAATTGTGTGTTAAAGAGTTAGTGGAGAAAAATAATTGTTCAATTCTATTTTCCTAAAAATGACTTAGTAGTCAGTACTGGGACAAATGTCACTGGCAGGTAAAAAGATGTAATCCTTTTGGTGTGAGGCCTGGTATAGCAGTTTGGCTTTCAGCCATAAAGAACGCTAAATCATATATAATATAAGAGTTAGTTATTGGTGTCCCCTCGCTATGGTGTGTATACCAATATAACTTATAATATTAAAGACTGATGCTGAGGTGCAAGGTGTGGTGTCCTTTTTAATTTATAATGTGTGGACTCTCTCACAATAAAAATCTTGTGCAATAATAAATACTATCACTCTGGGCAAATTATACTAAAATCATCAACGTAAGTAAAATATAACATCAATTCATAAAGAGTATCATATAAAGTTTATATGGTGAAACATATATCAATGTATCTATGTATTGCAAGCATTGAAGTTAGTCCTTTAAAGTGCAACCCATGCTCCAATTTTCTTATGCCAGTGATGTGCAATGGAAGGCAAAAAAAGTGCTGTGCTCCCCTCATGTGCCCTTACTCACCAACTCCTTATAGATATGGCACCTGTTAGGATAATGCCAATCCTCAGATTTCTGTAGTGGACAACTCACAACTCCTTCATATTCTTCAACAGGGTAACAGATCTCTGATATGCACTGTCATGCAATGAGAATCAGGAGACATCCATAGCATAATTCCATTTTATTAAAAAGCTGTACTGTATATAAAAACAAATTTAAAGCGGCATTCCACCCAAAAATTGAACTTCCGCTTTAAGTGAAGGTGACCCCCTGACATGCCACATTTGGCATGTCATTTTTTTGAGGGCGGAGCAGATACCCTCCTTTCACAGTGACAATGCCGGCGCCACAGAGAGGAGGGGGAGGTGAGCGGGGCTTCGTTCCCCCGCATCACTGGACTGTGGGACAGGTGAGTGTCCGATTAATAAAAGTCAGCAGCTACGCTTTTTGTAGCTGCTGACTTTTATATGGGTGGAACTTTGCTTTAACACTCACACATAGTATTCTTTGGTCATTAGCGTGTAACGCTGGCTTGGAACACAATACCGCGACTTGCACTCCAAACAGCAGACGTGAAGTCATCGGAAGTTCCTGCCTAATGCATTTTGCTCCTCCCCGGAAGCTTCTTCAGAGGTGAAGAGCACTTCCATCATGCTACCACTTGACCTAAGTAATCAAATAAAGCAGAAACATGCATTTATCCCATGCTGCCACATGCCTCCTTTGTTGGGTTTATTTACTGTATCTACATTCAGATTGCAAGTTAAGGCTTTGGGGTGACCCAAAGTCTTATAGTAGCTGATAGCTGCCGCCCTTCACCTGCCTAACTTCACATAGTGGATGGTTTTATTAAAGGAATAGTGACTGTTCACTGAGGAAAGTGAATATTCACTGAGTTTAGTGAATAAGGGGAAGATGTGTACACTCTAAATATCCAAAGATGTGCAGGGGAAATATTAAAATCTGAATTTTTGCTTGCAAATGATTCGATTAGTGAAGAGAAAATAACTTCATCTTATTTACTAAGCTCAGAAAACATTCACTTTACAAAGGTAAGATTCATTTTATTACACCAACAGATGTGGGTGATTACGTTTCTTTAGTAAATCAACCCCATTGTTTTCCAGTGACCTGTTATATTGCTTTTGGCACCGCTCAAAGTAGATGTGAAAGCATATCCCTGGGTCCCAGAGCATGGGGTGCAAGCTTATCCTGATACCAATCCAGAGGGCTGGTAAATGTAAAGAGGAGAGGTTGGCCACTACATCCGACCAGCCCAGGTGAATAAATGATAAGGAGCAGCCCTAGCCTTCATGTCTCCACCAAACCACATACCTTGATGCATTTCGCCCCACCCACCGGTGCTTATTTATAGTCACTGTCTTTCAGCTTCAGAGAGTGCATAACAATTTTAATAAGGATAGTAAACTAAGAGGCTCTCTTATTTGATACAGGTATGTACACTTGGTAGTGAAGAAGAACACAGAGGCATTATACTGTTAGAGCGTCTACCCATATATACAGTCCAATACATCAGATTCTGTATTTTATAGCTTGTTATTGTTATGGTCACTTAAAGATTGTACCACTTCTTTTATGAATTTGTTATCTGAAAAAAACGGTGTATTGTTTTATATTTAAAATCTATTACGTGTGTTCTATACTCCTGGTGGCATATTCAAAGTCCACTACTTTGACTGCTGTTTTTGTAATTGTGTTCCTATTGGGATGATGTCCTCAGGAAAATATTTGGTACATTTTATGATTCCACTGGCTATGGATTTTTAAATGCAAGAACCCTTTTCAGTCAAGGTAGCAAGATGTGGGAACCACAACTCTCCTCTTATTGTAAAGTAATTCCCCAAAAAGTCTGGCTTTAAAATGAAAGAAATTGGAAAAGAAATGCCCTCTCTTGGGAAACCTAATTCTTGTACCCTATAAGGGGAATGTCAATGTTCTGCACATTGTTCTTTGTTGGCAAGTTAAAGGTTTGTGAAATAGGCCCTGCTTGTGACAGCTTATAATCTAATAGGGAGCAGCAGTCAGTACAAAATGTAATAACTGTAAGAAAGGATGAGCTAAAGTAGTGATTGCCTAAAGGTGGACAGAGTAGGAGATGGCTGAACAAAGTAGGGTAGGGAGTTCGAGAGGATGGGAGAGGCTCTGGAGAAGTCCTAGACATAAGCATGAGAGGAGAAGACAAGGGAGCTAGAGAGCAGGAAGTCTTGGGAGAAAAGCAGAGGACAGTTTGGGTAATATACTGAGAAAATATTGGTGATATAGCTTGTAGAGTTGTAAATGCTTTTCATGTTGTTGTTAGTATTTACATTTTTTTTTGTTAGTCAATCGAAAGCCAACGAAGAGATTGGAAGAGAAGGGTGGCGGATACTGAGTATTAGGGATGTAGATGAGTCTGGTGGCAACTTTCATGATAGAAGGAGGAGGGGATGTGAAACCTGTGCAAAGATAGGTCTATGAGGAAGGAATTGCAATGGTTAAAACTAGAGATAACAATAAGTAGTTTGGTGGTTTCATTTGTTAAAATAGAAGTAAGGCCAAAGCTTTTTGTTGGCCATACTTCTCTTGTGGGTCACAGGAGTGCAGTTGTGCTCACTTGTAACCCAGGATCAGCCAAAAATGTCACAGAGTCACTCCAGGCTCTGCAAGGAACCTGGCAATAATGTTGGGATTCACTCAGAAGCTTGATCAGCAGCTGGCTTAGCCTCTCAGGGCGTCGCTAAGACACTCTAGTGAGAGCCGGAGGGGCAGAGCAGAGAGTGGTGACTAGAGATGTAAAATTTCCGGAAATTTTGAAGCTTGGAAAAAACCTGTTTTGTTTCCCTTTTTTTGGGGAATAACGGAAATTTTCGGAAAAATTGAAAAAGATGCTACATTAGCACTTTTTGTCTTTTTAAGATTGAAAGTCATTCTGTTACTTTAGGAACATAAAATATGACTATGGACAATTTGACTTGGCATAAAATTATCACAACTAGCATAATAAAAATATAGTGTAGCAAAACAATTATCACAAACAGAATTTACTTTTTTATAATATTTATTTGTAACAAAGGGAGCAACAATCTCCTGAACTGCTTACTAGTTTATGTGGAACAGCCAAAAAGCCTCCACAAAACGATTTTCTAAACCAAAAGTAACAATTTTTCATATTTCCTCTCCACAGTATTAAATAAAAAATACCTAGCAGACACACATCATCCGTTAGCAGCACCTGAACAGTGGTCACTGAGAAAATAAGAGAGACCGCATCGGTCCAGAAGGCTTGGATATGAGGACACTGGCAAAAAATGTGAATAAAGTCTGCCAAGGCCTCCGCACACCTCCAGAAGCCAGCAGAGACAGTAGCATATATCCTGTGTAGTCAGACGTGGGGTTAAGTAGATTTGGTGCAAAATTTAAAATTGTACTAGACTGTGCCTGACAAATACCAATTGTAAAAAGAAACATTCTCACATTCTTCCCAATCACATATCACATAGTCACATAGGTAATATATTTGAAAAAAGACACAAGTCCATCTAGTTCAACCAATAAAGGGGGAAAAAAATATACAATCCTATATTCAGAATTGTATACCCACAGTTGATCCAGAGGAAGGCAAAAAAACCCCAGCAAAGCATGATCCAATCTGTTTTAGCAGTGGAAAAAATTCCTTTCTGATTCCCCAAGAGGCAATCACATATTCCTTGGATCAACTTTACCTATAAATGTTAGTATCCAGTTATATTATGTACATTTAGAAAAGAATCCAGGCCTTTTTAAAAAGCAATTTACTGAGCTGGTCAGAATCAGCTCTGGAGGGAGTCTATTCCACATTTTCACAGTTCTTACTGTGAAGAAACCTTTCTGTATTTGGAGAATAAATCTCTTTTCCTCTAGACGTAAAGGGTGCCCCTTGTCCTGACCATAAAATGAATAACTCAACACCAAGTTCACTATATGGACCACTTTATACATGTTGATTATATCCCCTTAATCTCCTCTTCTCAAGAGAGACTAAATTCTGTTTTTTTAATCTTTCCTCCTAGCTAAGCTCCTCCATGCCTCTTTTTTTCCTTTATGTTATCCTGTGTAGTTCTTGTGTTTTCCTTGTAAAGTGCTTTACAAGGAGAAGCTACCTTTAAAGGCTCTATATAAAATAAAGTTTTCTATTATTATTATTATTATTATCAGTTTAGTTGCTCTTCTCTGAACTTTCCTCAATATCTTTTTTGTGAACTGGTGCCCAAAACTGAACTGCATATTCCAGATGAGGTCTTACTAATGATTTGTACAAGGGTAAAATGATATCTCTCTCCCTGGGGTCCATACCTCTCTTAATACAAGAAAGGATTCTGCTAGCTTTGGAAACTGCAGCTTGGCATTGCATGCTATTATTAACCGCTTGCCGACGGGCTCACGCCGCCACGACCACCGTGAATGTGATTGCGTGTCCCGCGGACTCGATGTCTGCGGGGATTCCCGCGATTGTCTCATGGAACGGAGAAATGCTGATGTAAATGCTGATGTAAACAAGCATTTCCCCGTTCTGCCTAGTGACACTGTAATTGGGAGCGGTGATCAGTGTCATGTCACACATAGCCCCTCCCCCCACAGTTAGAATCACTCCCTAGGATACACTTAACCCCTGCAGCACCCCCTACTGGTTAACCCCTTCACTGCCAGTCACATTTACACAGTAATCAATGCATTTTTAATTGCACTGATCGCTGTATAAATGTGAATGGTCCCAAACTCACGCCAAAAGTGTCCGATCTGTCTGCCATAATGTCGCAGTCATGATAAAAATCGCTGATCGCCGCCATTACTAGTAAAAAAAAAATTAATAAAAATGCCATAAAACTATCCCCTATTTTGTAGACGCTATAACTTTTGAGCAAACCAATCAATAAACGCTTATTGCGATTTTTTTTACCAAAAATATGTAGAAGAATACGTATCGGCCTAAACTGAGGAAAAAAAATGTTTTTTTATATATTTTTTGGGGATATTTATTATACCAAAAAGTAAAAAATAATGCGTTTTTTTTCAAAATTGTCACTATTTTTTTTTTATAGTGCAAAAAATAAAAACCGCAGAGGTGATCAAATACCACCAAGAGAAAGCTCTATTTGTGGGGAAAAAAGGACGTCAATTTTGTTTGGGAGCCACGTCGCACGACCTCGCAATTGTCAGTTAAAGCAACGCAGTGCCGAATCGCAAAAAGTGCTCTGGTCTTTGGGCAGCCAAATGGTCTGAGGCTTAAGCTCCCTGGCGGTATGATTATTTTGGATTTTAGGTGCTGAAAGCGGTACAATTATTTTGCATGGAACTTTGGCGTTTTATATTGTAGGCCTGTAATTCTTAACAATAACACACTTAAATCTGTCCACCAAGAGTCTAGTAGATATCCCGGGTATGATGAAGTTTGAAACACAAAAACATAAATTATAATATAATAAATAAATCGCTGTTTTCTAGCTGATCTAAAGCCACTTTTGACATAAAGGGACACTTTTTGGTTGCTATGGACAATCTCCAGTTTCCAGGCAGAAAGAACAGAATATATCATATAAAACTGCATGCAGGGCATGGGCCAAAGCACTAGGAACAAAAGGGATGGGAAATAATTTCATACAGTACTGTAATCTGTAAGATTACAGTACTGTATGTGTTATGATTTTTACATTTTTTGAATTTGCCGCCAGGCTCCACCCCCGTGCGTCGCGCTGCTCGCAGGGAACGGACCCTGGCACGGAGAGGCTTCGGAGGAGACAGAGCCCATGGACACTGTGGGGGACATCGCAGGATCCTGGGGACAAGGTAAGTAACGCCACACCAGGATCCTGCAATGTAATCCCGAGTGTGGCTCGGGGTTACCGCTAATGGGACTGAAATTTAACCCCGAGCCACACTCGGGATTACCGTCAGGGAGGTTAAGTGGTTAAACTTATGATCTACCAGAACACCCAGATCCTTCTCTACCACTGATTCCCCTAGTATGTATGATGCATGCATATTCTTAGCCCCAAGTACATAACTTTACATTTATCAACATTAAACCTCATTTGCCACATAGTTGCCCAATTAAACCAGGCCTGTAGACATTACATTAGTGTGTGGGGAACTGTGTCAAATGCTTTTGCAAAATCCAAGTATACCACATCCACAGCCACCCCTCTGTCTAAGGTTTTACTTACCTCCTCATAAAAAGAAATCAAGTTTGTTTGACAACTTCTGTGTTTCATGAATTCATGCTGTCTGTTGCTTAAAATATTTTTTTCCAGCAAGAACTCATCTATGCGGTCTTTTATTAAACTCTCCAGTATCTTCCCAACTATATAAAGTAAACTAACAGGCCTATAGTTACTTGGTAAAAACTTTGATCTCTTTTTAAATGTAGGCACCACATTGGCCTTATGCTAATCCAGTGGTACTACTCCAGTCATTAAAGAGTTCCTTAAAATTAGAAACAAAGGCTTTGAAATGACAGAACTCAATTATTTTAGGAAACGTGGGTGGATGCCATCTGGTCCTGATGCTTTATTCACATTTTTTGTGTCTAAATATTTCTGGACCATATCAATTTTGAGCCATTGTGGACCATTTTCAGTACCATCCCCATTATGGGCGTAAGCTCCCCCATGCTCCTTTGTATACTCAGAGCTGAAGAGAGTATCTAATACAATTGCCTTCTCTTTCTCCCCAGTCACCACTCTAGATTATTTTGTAAAGGGCTTGCATACTTAGACCTGACCTTTTTACTATTAATATATTTGAAGAATTTTTTGGGGGGGTGTCCTACTATTTTTTTGCGGCCTTGATTTCCTTTCCTTTTAACTTTGGCCGTGAGCCACATAGGTCTTATTTTTAGCCTTTTAAACTTATTGCCCATGAGTAAATATTTTGCAATGTGTTCACATACAGTCTTTTTGAAGAATTCCCATTTCATTTCTGTCTATCGATGCCAAAAATCCCTCCCAGTCTTAGTCTTGGAGAGCAGCCCTCATTAAAGTTAAATGTTTTTATATTTCCAGTATGTGCTTGTTGCTTACAGCTAACGTGTAATCGTGTTATGGTCACTGCTACCCAGATGTTCTTTTATATGAACATTAGTAATAAGCTCTGCATGGTTTGTGACTACCAGGTCCAGCAGAGCATCATTCCTAGTTGGGGCCTCTATGAACTGGACCATAAAATTGTATTGTAATAAGTTTATAAATTGTTGCCCTTTAACTGTTCCTGCAGTGCCATTACTCCAGTCAATTTCTGGGTAGTTAAAATACCACATTATTATCACCATCCCAGCCCTTGCAGGCTTTGCTATCTGTGCAAGGAGCTGAGTCTCCACCTCCTCATTAACGCTATGTGGCCTATAACAAACTCCATTGATTACCTTTGTAGTACGCGCATGGGTGCATTTCCACCTATAATACTTCAGCCTCATCACACTCTCCATCAACTAGGTCCTCTTTCACATTCACTTTTTTTATCACGTCTCATATAGGAGAAAGTTTACTAAAACTGGAGCACACATAATCTGGTGCAGCTGTACATAGGAACCAATCAGTTTCTAACTCTAGCTTGTTCATTTAAGCTAGAACAATAAAACCTAGAAGCTGATTGGTTACTTTGCACATGTGCACTACATTCTGTATGCTCCAGTTTTAGTAAATCTGCCCCATAGAGACAGACACCACCAGCTTTCCTTTTTACTCTGTCTCTCCGAAAGAGAGCATAGCCAGGAATATTAATAGCTCAGTCATGTGAAGAATGAAGCCAAGATTCAGTAACACCAATTAAATCATAGTTCTAATTGTGCACCAAAGCTTCCAACTCACCTATTTTGCTTGGCAGGCTTCTGGCATTGGTGAAAAAACACTTTAATTCATTGTCTAATTTTGCACATGTATTTTACATACATTTTGTTTTAGTACACATAGTACAATTTCCAAAGGTTGTTTGTAACATGGGAACCTTCTTATCACTTGCTATAGCCCTCACCCCATCTTTCCCCATTCCACCCACCAATAGGGACTGACCCCTGTCTGATCTGTCTGCCCCATTATAATCTAGTTCTCTCTCCCCCGAATCCTACTATAAATACTCCTCCAGCGTTCCCATAAACCTCTCCCCCTAGCACAGCAGACCCACTTCCATTTAGGTGTAAACCATCTTTAGCATATAAAGAAATATGGCAATCCTCATCATCCAGTGCTGGAAAGTTGGTTAGACATTTATTTTTGAGAGTTTCAAGTCCTGTATTGAGGGAAGAAAGTAATTCTTTGTATATAGTAGATAGGGGCTTGCCTAAGGTATCATCCCTGAGTAGATTTATAAGGGCCGAGGCATAAAGAACAACCAGTTGATTACCAAACTGAGTAGAGAATGCGTGTCTAAGCTGCAAATATCTAAATAAATGTGTGTTAGAGATATCATACTGATGCTTAAAGCCATCAACGGTCCTCAGCTCTCCCTCTGAACAGATCTGTTCAATGTATTTAATGCCCTTCACAGCCCATACATGTGGATCAGGTATCGAACTAAACTCTGTCAATCCTGGGTTAAACCATAAGGGGGCGTGTGTTGGGAGATAGGCTGAGGTGGAATAGGCTGTCCCTCCCGAGCCATCAATTAGGCTCTCAGTACAGTTTTCATCACTACTGTTCAGAGAAGAGGAGCAGTGGGACCACGGTACAAGAGGTTCTGTAAGGCCTCATAAGAACCCAACCAGGAGGCTTCCAAAGCCACTGTGGCATTAGACTCATCTGCCACCAACCAGTTATAGGCATGTGTTAGCACGGCTGCTAGAAAATATTTATAAAAATCGGGACAGGACAGACCACCCTGATACTAGGGTAATGTCACTAGTTTAAACTGTGGCTGCCATGAGCCCCAGAGAAAGGAGGTCAGACTAGAATTTATGAGTTGAAAGTACTTCTTAGGAATCCATGCAGGGGAATGTCTAAGTACATACAAGAAAGCAGGCAATATTTTCATTTTAAAATGATTGCTCTGTCCCACTAGGGAAAGTGGAAGATTCATATGTTGTAACAATGGGACAAGGTTTAGGGTACAATAGTTCAATCCAAAATATTCAGAGAAATCAGAGAGAATATGCAGAGCCTCCTTAAGGGAGGGCCCTGGATCATTACGAAATAAAATAAGGTTCCCTGCATACAGGGCTAGCTTTTCAATCAGAGCTTGTAGTTGTATACCAATCACTGCAGGAGCATGTCTAAGAGCTGAAGCTAATGGTTCATCATCAGGGCAAACAATGCCAGGGATAACAGCCTTTCCTCCTACCCCTTTCCACCAAAAAGAAAGCTGAATGCTCACCTCCCAGCTTGATCTGATCTGTCGGGATGTGTATAAAATTTTAATTCACTTCCCAAATTTCTGCCCCAAACCACGTAATTTCCCAGAAATATAGGGCCGGGCTGCAGAATCAAAAGCCTTCTCGATATCTAATGTTACCAACACTCTAGTGGAAGACTCAGTAGAGAGCAACTGTAAATGAGTGAAAACTCTGCATAAGTTAAGATCGATCAGCTTTCCTGGCCTAAAACCAGTTTGGTCAATATTAATTAGGGAGGGAAGGATCTTCAGGAATCTAGTAGGTAATATCTTTGTCCATATACACACCTTTATTCAAATGAATGGGCTGCGATACGCTCAACAATTGTGGCAAAGTAGCCCTCTGAGCATTTTGCTGCGTTATTGTTTGCATGATTTTTATCGTGAATTTTGCCACATTTTCAATTTTTTTTTGCATGCAACAAATTGCATGCTTGCTTCCCGCATTTGGGGTGACATTACCAGCTAGTATAATAAAGTATAGACATATATATTAAAGGTTTTTAATATTACACTGCCTCTTTATAGCCCTCAAAACAGATTTCAGGAAATGACATTAGCTAGAGAGACTTATTCCAATAAGGTGGGCACTGGAGGGCTACAAATTACTACTTCCTAGATAATTTAACACTGCAAGCAGTTTTATCATACCTGGAATGGCATGCCCTCTCCTTGCCAGGGGTTCAATATCCTCTGCAGTTAGGTTATAAACGTCAAGGATCCTTTGACAGTTCAACCTAAACATATCCTCCACATCATTATCAGACAGGTCATCCAGGAATGTGGATGTCCTAAACACGCGAGTTCTTCTGAATCTAACATATCTGATGCTTTCCTGAGCTACAAAAACTACAACTGTTGAAAATGCAACAGTTGCTACAGCAAAAACTAAATCCCGCTTATCAGACATTGCTAATACTTTTAGATGTCTCTAGTGAATTGTGTTTTTCTTGCTCTGTCTGCCCATGGAAAAGGTTTATGACAACTTCTTGGCTCTTTTTTCAGTGTTTCATAAAAAAGAAGGCTTTATCGCCAAGCCTGACTTGGTATTAAATTCAGGGGACTTTTCTTCATGTTTACAACTCTTTTGTGCTTTTCACTGTTTATTAAACAGGTACATTCCTATTTTTTTCTCTTTAGTAATCACAGAGAATACACAGTGAAGAGAAGTTTCCTACCTTACTTATCACAGTTTATTAAACACCTCTCCAGGGAATTAACACCATAATTAGCTCTGAAAAGGTTTATCACAACTTACCACCCGCTTTTCACAGTAGTCAGAGCAGGTGTTAAAGCCTTTTTTCAATGTAGAAAAGGAACTTTCACGGTAGCACCTAGTGACAGAGCTAATACAGCTCATTGTGGTCAATACGTGATTCAGGACAACACTATCAGACAATGAAGGGTATGTGTTCATCTAGAACTCTATATCTGCAGCACTCACATATCATGCATGAATGAATGAATGATTTATAATGAATGAATGATTTATAAAGCGCTGCAAATGCGAACTGAATCGCCTCAAGGCTCTAAATGCATTTTGTGTTGTCAGCTTCTTAGAAAAGGAAAAGAAAAGTCTTGAGTTTTTTCCTGAAGGCCAGATGGTTTTCTTCCATGTGGATGTGAGTCAGAAGAGTGTTCCATAGCCAAGGTCCCTGGACTGTGAATTTTCGTTCTCCCTTTGCTTTGTAGCGGTATGTGGGAATGAGGAGGAGGTTTTGGTTAGATGATCGCAGATTGCGATTGGGTGTGTAGTGTTTTATTTTCTCTCTGAGGTATTGAGGGGCGTTACCTTGTATGCATTTGTGGGTGAGGCAGAGGGTCTTGAATGTGATCCGATTCTTTACGGTTAGCCAATGTAGGCTCCTCAGGAATGGGGAAATGGACTCCCAGGATTTTTTTCCTGTTAGCAGTCTTGCCGCCGCGTTTTGGATGGCCTGTAGGCGCGCAAGCTGATATTGGGGTAATCCTATGTAGAGCGAGTTTGCGTAGTCGAGTCGGGAATTGATGATTGTTCCAACTACTGCTGCTTTGTCCTCTTCTGGGATGAAGGGGATGAGTCTGCGTAGCAGGCGGAGGAGATGGTGAGATCCGCTAACTACTGATCCTATTTGTGCCTCCATTGTCATTTAGGAGTGGGCGGATGTAGATGTTGAATAGCACTGGCAACAAGGGTGAACCCTGAGGGACTCCACAGAAGATTGTCCGGGTTTCAGAGGTGAATGCTCCTAGTTTCACTGTCTGAGAGTGATTCTCTAAGAAGGATGCAAACCATTTTAGACTAGAATCTGAGGCTCCTGCTACTTCTGTGAGGCGGACAAGTAGAGTATTGTGGTCCACTGTATCAAATGCTGCACTGAGGTCTAACAGTACCAGGAGACATGATTCTCTGTCATCTGCTGCTTCAAGGGCATCATCCCATATTTTGAGAAGTGCAGTTTCTGTGCCATGGCCTGGGTGTAAGCCTGATTACAGAGGGTCCAGGAGTTGATGTGTGCCCAGGTGGCGTTGTAGCTGTTGTACTACCACTTTCTCCATAATCTTGGAGATGGTGTTGAGGCTTGTTATCAGTCTGCGGTAGTTAGGGTCCTTAGGGTCGAGATTGGGTTTCTTTAGCAGGGGTTTGGCGATGGCTTGCTTGAGGGTGGTTGGCACAATTCCTTCTTTGAACGACTGATTTATGAGGTGTGTTATAGTGAGAGCCAGGATGTCGGAGCATTCTTTCAGGAGTTTCGTGGGAATGATGTCGCTTGGTGATGTGCTGTCTCGAAGGCTTCTCATAATGTTTTTAGTCGTATAAGTGTTGATTGGGGTCAAAGAGAAGTCCGGTGGTTGTGTGATGTTCATGTTGATATCCTCTTTTTGCTTTGGTTGGGTAAGGTTGGTTGTTTT
This sequence comes from Aquarana catesbeiana, assembly GCF_042186555.1. NCBI lineage: Eukaryota > Metazoa > Chordata > Amphibia > Anura > Ranidae > Aquarana > Aquarana catesbeiana. Next base: position 147,439,054 of record NC_133325.1, read on the forward strand.
TTTCTGTTGAATTGCTTTCCGAATGTTGTCGATTTTGTCGATGAAGAAATTTGATAACTCATTGCAGAATTTTTGAGTATCGTTTGCTGGGGACTCTAAGCAGGTTGGGTTCATTGACTGGGCGACTATTTTGAAACGTTCCCGCGGCCGGTTTAAGGCAGTTGAGATGGTGTTCGAGAAGTGTTCTTTTTTGGCTTTGAAGATTGCTTTGTGGTATTTCGCAGTGAGTACTTTGTAGTTTGTATGGTTTTCCTTGGTAGGATTTCTTCTCCATGTTCTTTCAGCTCTTCTACGTTCTTGCTTGAGTAGGGTGAGAGTGCCATTAAACCATCTCGAGTTTTTTTTGCGGATGAGTGTTCTGCGTTTTGGTGCTACTGAGTCTGCTGTTTGTAGTAATGCCTTGTTTAGGGAGTTGAGTGTTTGTTCAGTTGAGAGGTTTAAGTTTAGCAATTGTATTTTGTTTGATAATGTGGTTTTGAAGAGTTCAGAGTGTAGTTTCTTCTGAGATCTGTTCCAGTGTGTTGTTGTTGCATGTTTCTGTTTTTGGAGGGTGGTGTTATCTAATGGCAGAGCAGTGTGAACATCTATGCTGAGAAACAGGAGATCAGTAGACCTCAATGACAGAGAGGTGCATATATGCTACTGTATGAGACCACTTTCTTAAGCCAGCCATACATGGATCAAAATTCGGCTGGTTCAGCAAGGACCGGCTGAATTTTGATCCATGTATGGGCAGGCTGGTTCTACAGAAGTCAAGTAGATCAACTTCTGTACAACCAGCCTGTCGGGTTTTTCCTGATTGATAAGTGCTGCCGGCTATAGCTTGCAGTACTGTGACCAGTATATTCTGATGGAGGGGGAGTCTCCCTGGCATCAGAACACAAGAGCTGGATGTGATGTGTGTGGATGGGGAAATCAAGTCCTTTTTTCGTTCAACTCGCTGGTTGAATAAAAAAAAATGATTAATGCATGGCCAGCTTTAGCTTGTCTGGTGCTTGGCAACTGACAGGTAGGTCTGATAGGTACTCTTTCTAAGCCTCAGTTCACACTATGAACTGCATCTGAATCACTCAGGAACTGCACTGCACTCCTGTGCAATTCACATGTGATTCAGTGTGGTGCAATTTGAGCTTATTCATTTGCACCAAAGATGTGCTTTCACCAATTTTGGAACCACACTGCAACCGAATTGTATGGTTGTTTTGTACTAATTGGCCTGGAGTAGGCAAACACACTGCATTTGTGACCTGCATTCGGGGTGTCGTAAAGATTGCACTGACACCCACTGCAAATGCCAAGAGCAGTGCGACTGGAATGTGGCCCGCACCACGTTAGTGCAAACCCAGGCAAACTACTCATTCACACACTTTCAGTCACTCCTGATTGACAACCGGCCTTGACCCGTTACTCTGTTCTTTGTAACACAGGATGGGCTGTAAGGCTTTATTTACTTTGCAGTTGTGCGAGCCACATTCAAATGAATGGGCTGCATAGCCTGCATTTCATACAGAAAAAAGTTTCCTGCATTTAAAATGCAGTTGCAGAAACGTTAACGCACATTCCTGCACCTGCAAATGCCCTGCGTTTTTAGATTCATTCATTAAAAATGAATGGCAGCCCCGTGCGTCTGTTAAGAGTACCGCACTTTGGCTGCGGATGGTTGCAAGTGTGGTAAAAGGTGCGATTCCTGCACCTGCCATCACCTGAAGAAGTGTGAACCTAGTCTAAAAGAGAAAAAGAAATGTGTCTGCAGATGAATGTGTCGGGGGATTAATGCAGTTAGCTAGGGGTGGGAGGGACAGCAGGGGGAATAAAAAAATGTGTTTTTGCATATATTATTATTATTATTTTAACCACCTCCCGTCCGCGCTATAGCCGAAAGACGGCTTCATCGAGGACCTAATTTGCCGGGAGGGCATCCATAGATGTTCTCCCGTGCTCGAGTGGCCTGCGTGCCCCCTGCAGGGTGCACACGGCGCGCTCTGTGATCAGCGAGTCTATGAGACTCAGCTGATCACAGATCGGAGTAAGGGGTCGATCCCGACCCTTTACCACGTGATCAGCTGTCAGCCAATGACAGCTGATCATGGGACATAAACAGAGCCAGTAATCGGCTATTTATCTCCTATTTTTATCCTATTTTTCGCTAGTACCGTGAGGAGAAAAAGAAAAGCTTATCACCAGCGGCTGTGAGAGGGACATCAGTCCCGATCGTGGAGAGCCTCTGCAGAGGCTTCTGTGCCACCTACCAGTGCCCACCAGCGGCACCTACCAGTGCCCACCAGCACCACCTACCAGTGGCCACAGTACCACCCATCAGTGCCCATAGTGTCACCCATCAGTGCCCACAGTGTAACCTATCAGTGCCCAATCAGTGCCTCATCACCAGTGCTGCCTATCAATACCACCTACCAGTGCCCATCAGTGCCACCTACCAGTGCCCATCAGTGCCCATCAGTGCCACCTATCAGTGCCCATCAGTGACATCTATTAGTGCCACCCATCAGGGCCCATCAGTGCCATCTTATCAGTGCCCATCAGTGTCGCTTTATCTGTGCCTATTAGTGTCACCTTATCTGTGCCCATCAGTGCAACCCATCAGTGCCCATCAGTGCAGCCTCATCAGCGAATATCAATGAAGGAGAAAAATTACCCCTTTGCAAAATTTTATAACAAACTATGAAATTTTTTTTTTCAAAAATTTCTGTCTTTTTTTTGTTTGTTTAGAAAAAAATAAAAACCCAAGTGGTGATTAAATACCACCAAAAGAAAGCTCCATTTGTGTGAAAAAAATTATAAAAATTTCACTTGAATACAGTGTTGCATGACCACGCAATTGTCATTCAAAGTGAGACAGCGCTGAAAGCAAAAAATTGGTCTGGGCAAGAGGGGGGTTTAAGTGCCCAGTAAGCAAGTGGTTAATAAAAGTGTGTGTGTGTGTGTGTGTGTGTGTGTGCTTTAAATGTTTTTTTTTTTTGTTTGATTGTTTTTGGGTTTTTTTTTTTAACCTCATAACTTGATTGAAGATTAACCTATGATCCTTTAGGGTGGAGGATGGTAGGGTAATAGTAGATTAGAAAAATAGAAATTATATATATATATATATATATATATATATATATATATATATATATATACAGTATACATAACATATATATATATTTTTTTATTTTTAAACAGTTGTGAGGAATAACCTATGATTGTTGTGGATCATTTGTTTCCCGCACAGGATGGCTGGTGTGCAGTTAGTTAAACCTTCCCCACATTTCTTTCACGCTCTATCACAGTGATAACGCACTGATAGTTAACACAGTTTATCACAGGCCTGGAGTTACTAGAGCAGGAGTGAATAGAGAGTGTTAAGAGAACTGTGATAATGCAAAAATTAACACAGTTAATTAAAAAGTATACCTAAATACTGAACCTTCCTAAGGAATTATCACTGTGATTAGCTGTGGAAAGGGTGAGCACAACTTACCAACCACTTTTCACAGTTTCTTCTTAGATAAGATACATCTCAGTGTTCTTAAAATTAAATAAAGGCACTGACAATGTCAATGCTGTACTATGGTTGATAAGCAGTTTAAAGTAGTTTTTTTTTTTAAGTTTATTTTTTTAACAGTTTAGGCAGAGTTAATTTCCCATCTCTCCACAGTGACAATAAGATTTTTACCCACAACCAGGCAGCCCTGGAGGAGATCCCACCTGATCTGTAGTATTTTCTCACCACTTGACTCGGGAATCTTTTCAAAATGAAGTCTAATTCACTTTAATTACAAAATGGATGAAGTTGTTTAAGAATTGGTTAAATGTTCTATTTCTGGCCCCTTCCTATGCAAAAGGCTGAGTTGTAAGCCTTTAATAGAAAGTACAGTTATTAATTCATTGTACTGATTAACCATTATTTAATAACTATATTTATATTACATTTACACAGGATGTTAATTAAAACAAGAAACTTGTTAATTAGTCAATTTTGACTAAAATGTACCTCTAAGTATGAAGGTACTAACACTAACAATACTTTAACCCAGCCTATTTCAACCCTACCATTTGAAAAAGTTTTCAGGTCTCATGGAAGCCCCACTAAAAATGGTATCTATAGCTCATGGAACATTTGCATGATCTGTAGGTTGTAGAGAGTTATCATTAAAATAATAAAGGACGTAACAAATAAAAAAAATATTCAGTGATAATCATGAAATGAAACAAATAATACATAGAGCATTGTAGTGACCCTTGCTTTGGTGGTCAATGTAGGCAAGATATCAACCTGGCACTGCTCTCTGCTCAAGGAACCCCTAGCAGCCACTGAAGGACCCCAGAATTCAATGGAACCCTGGTTGAAAAAGGATCCTTTAATTAAAAGACTGACCAGTTTCCTATACCATTGAGTCAGTGTTCTCTTCAAACACCAACCACTCAATTAGACTAAGTGCAAATTTAAAAAAAGAAAGGATCATTCCCACTGACCAGGTTGTTTGAAGGTAGTACAATTTTGCTAGTTTAGCACACATACAATATAATAAGGAAAACCTGATTACGTATTAACCCTTTCAAATACAAATCCATAGGGAAAGGAGGAATAGGGAAGAGAACATTTTGTTTCTAAACTCCTTGATATAAAAAAAAGAACAATACTTTTGTAATACTGAATATGCATTTAAACGGTAAATTTTATCCTGGGACACAAGTTCCTCTCCAGTTATATGTGTACCCCAAGGAGTTACTTCAGTTGGGTTTTGTGGGTACTTCTAGTGGAGTAATGGGAGTACCTCTGATATGATCAAGGGTATTTCTGCTTTATAGCAAATGTATTGTAATCAGTGTTATGTTTTCGCAAATTATGAAACATTGGAAAAGTCTAACTTTTAGTGAATGTTTATGAACATTTTAAAGCACAATTCACTGCTTAGAAAGCATTTATATACAATAGTGGGTACTAGATATAAATGAACTCACATCAAAGGGTTTTTAAAATTATCATTCAAACTAGGAGGTATGTTGTAAGTACTGACTCCCATAATGGAATATAAATAATAATATCAATAATAAAAAGTTTATGTGAGCTGCAGATAATAGAAGTAGATCCACAACACAACACAGAGTCATGAACTAGTGTAACAGCAATATAAACTATCCCTGTAGTTCTATACTAACTGTCGTATATCCCTTAGAACCTGAGCAATCCATAAACACAGACCTGAGAGTATTGCCTAATTGTCTATTTATATATATTGCTTTCTCACATCGGTCTACATATCTGTAGCTACTTTTCTATGTACTTATCTCTATTTATCTGTGTACATATCCTTTTATAATACTTGCAGCAAGAACCCTAATATGTCATATAAATCCCTTAAATCCTATCTGCCCTTATGTTTTAGTTCAGGCTGTCATGAATATGCCGTTCTCGCTATGCCCAGTTTCCTTAGCTTTATACAATACAATCATACTATACCTAAAACATCACATCTCTCAACCATATGTACCAATCACATGCGTTTGACTTCCAGGCCAAATGATACCTGATGTTTGCCCGGGATAAAAAACCTATGTATGTCCTTATATGTGTGTGTATAATTAATTTGCATGGAAGCAATGAAAGATACTGTATATCACAGAGAGATGAAACATCCATATGACAGCATTTGCAATTTATATTTCCCCCCTCTCAGTGTATGCTGTGATAAAGTGTGCCAGCTATCTCTTCCCAATCATACTCTGCTCTGCTTCCAGTACTGAGGAGGCATGTGATCACAACATTATATAATATGTAACATGTGTACAAGGCATCACTGATTAGAATGAATATATACTGTATATATACACACACACACACTACAAAAGTATACACATATTTAAATTACAGCTTTGCAGAAGCAATCGTGTTACTTATATAAATGCATATTTCAGGGACAGATGCAAAGTGAACTTACACTGTAACATATAGACTGACAAGCTTGTTATAATGTTACTTGTTTTAATAACACCGTTACATATGCCAGTTTTTTAAACGAGAAATTCCAGCAAAAATAATAAATAAAAAATACTACACTCTCTTGTCTGTTATTATGATTACACACTTTTGTGTAATGTTATTGTTATACGTATTGTTCTAAATGTAAGTCAATGCTGGTAAGTATATTAACACACACACACACATACACACACACACACACACACACACACATATATATATATATATATATATATATATATATATATATATATATATATATATATATATATATGAAGTAGGTAACCTACGAGGTAGATTCAACAGAATGAAATTTGTTTTTATTTTCTCCTTGTAATTGTCTCGATCAATTCGCCTTTTATTACGATGTTTTATCTCACAAATCACACTGGCTGAGCGAGAGAATATTTTTAGGACAGTAATATTATCAGCGTCCTTATATCATTTTGTAAACCTCTTCATTAGTATTCATATAATAACACAAATAATTTCCTATTCACGCTTTTGTGCTGGGATAATGAGCTGAATTATTCACTGTGCATGGTATTTGCTTTATGGAAAGTATATCCATGCATCTATTATACAAAACAAATAGAGAGATGATCAGCACCATTGGCTGATTTACCAAAGGAGATGAGAATCTGCACTGTTGTGTGAATATTCAGTTCAGTTATCCAGTCATGTTAAAAGTAAAATAAAAGTGTAGAGTAAAATTCGTTTTTTTTTCATGAGTGGAAAATTAAAGTGATTACACAGTGGTGTAAAAAAAACGTTGCTTCTACAGGAGTTTTGTGTTCTACCTATTGACGCAACTCAACGGGGTTATTTACTAAAGGCAAATCCACTTTGCACTACAAGTGCACTGGAAGTGCACTTGAAAGTGCAGTCGCTGTAGATCTTAGGAGGGCATGCAAGGAAAATATAAAAAAACAGCATTTTACCTTTTACATGATTGAATGAGAAAATCAGCAGAGCTTCCCCTCATTTCAGATCTTCCCCTCAGATCTACAGTGACTGCACTTTCAAGTGCACTTTTAGTGCAAAGTGGATTTGCCTTTAGTAAATACATCCCAATGTGTCCATGCACATTAGGACATGTTTTGAGGTCAACCCTTAGAGGCAGAACAAAAAACCCTTTTCAATCCAGCTCACTGGCAGAAAAAAAGGTAAAACTCTCCTAGACTTGTCTAAACATTGTACAAAAATGCTCTATATGAGCGTTTTTTACTCCAAAGAGGAAAGACGTTTTTTAAGCCCAGTGTGCTTGGAGCCTGAATATTCCCTTTTCTCCACAATCAGCCTTATGAGTCGTGTTATACTCTGAATAGTTTTCAAAGTGTAGAGACACATAGGTAAAGAACAGATTTTAGCTTCAAGTTAAAAAAAAGTCGCATTATTTTATTTTGTATTCTTCTTAATTAAATTACAATTCTGATTTTTTTTCGTACGCATACAGATGTATAATGAGGATAATTTACTAAAGGAGTTGAAAATATTTACACAATGAATTGTGCGAATATGCTTTCCAATCATTTGAACACCCGGTTCCTATTTACTTATTTCAATCTGGACAGGAATGGATAAGGGAAAGTGGATTTTCACATCATTTACCGTATGCAGGTTCCCAACTCGCTTAGTAAATCGGTCCAATTTTCAATGAGTAGATGGTTGAACACAAACACAAGTAAGCTGGGTTGGTGTGAAAGGTGATGCCACCGGCCCAGAAGGTGTATTGTGGTAAATTGTGAAACTTTACATGACCTAACCAGGCTTGTGTTATGACAGATCAGATGTGAGCATTGCTGGTGCAGTGTATTAGATGTATTGCAAAATTACTAAAGTATTCTATTATTATAACACCCAGTGTTGTATCAGACTGTTATACAGACAATTAGTCTGCATTATAAGTAATGTGTATTCTGTACAGAAAGCCTGAGAAGCTAAGACTGGTCAGAAACAGGCAAAAAAGTGGGATCTCCTCTATAGTGCACTGCCCAGCTCAGAATGCTGTAGTGACAGTGATTTATAGTGAATGACATGTGGCAGAGATTGGGGCCCACAGCCTAGGAACCCCCGGTTCACCTGGATGTAGGGAGCTGTCATATTCATTACTCCCCAATCACATACACACACACACACGCAAACACTTTTTTATGTGTTTATAGTGTGTGCCAAATACAAGTGAACCATGCCCTACCCACAAACATGTGATTTTCTGTATACTGCAGATGCGGCATGGAGTATATCCACTGTAAATATGATGTAGCTGTCTGATCACCATATACACTAGATGACACACATCAGATCGGTGATCACATACTGTAATGTATTGGATATATAAACATACATCATATATTATTTACATAAAAGAGATGAACTGACAGATTAGGGGTTTTTAGCATTCGCTGGACCAGCTTTTAAAGAAACCTGCATGGGTTATTACCCTAACCACACTGTAATTCCTCTTGGAATGGGTATATATATAGCCCTGCTTGCTGACTGCTCTGCCATCTCCCATGGTGTGTATAGTTGTATGTATATATCTGTCTGCCGACCACTATTTCTCTCTGGTCTGTTATTGTATGTATAGCCCTGTCTGCTGATCACCCTGACATCTCCCTGGTCTGTTATTGTATGTATAGCCCTGTCTCATGATCACCCAGACATCTCTGTGGTCTGTTATTGTATGTATAGCCCTGTCTGATGATCATCCAGACATCTCTCTGGTCTGTTATTGTATGTATAGCCCTGTCTGCTGATCACCCTGACATCTCTCTGGTCTGTTATTGTATATATAGCCCTGTCTGATGATCACCCTGACATCTCTGTGGTCTGTTATTGTATGTATAGCCCTGTCTGATGATCATCCAGACATCTCTCTGGTCTGTTATTGTATGTATAGCCCTGTCTGATGATCACCCAGACATCTCTCTGGTCTGTATAGCCCTGTCTGCTGATCACCCTGACATTTCTCTGGTCTGTTATTGTATATATAGCCCTGTCTGATGATCATCCAGACATTTCTCTGGTCTGTTATTGTATATATAGCCCTGTCTGATGATCATCCAGACATCTTTCTGATCTGTTATTGTATGTATAGCCCTGTCTGATGATCACCCTGACATCTCTGTGGTCTGTTATTGTATGTATAGCCCTGTCTGATGATCACCCTGACATCTCTGTGGTCTGTTGTATGTATAGCCCTGTCTGCTGATCACCCTGACATCTCTCTGGTCTGTTGTTGTATGTATAGCCCTGTCTGATGATCACCCTGATATCTCTCTGGTCTGTTGTTGTATGTATAGCCCTGTCTGATGATCACCCACACATCTCGGTGGTGTGTATAGTGTATATGTATAGCCCTGTCTGATGATCACCCTGACATCTCTGTGATCTGTTTTTGTATGTATAGCCCTGTCTGCCGACCACTCGGCCATCTCCCTGGTCTGTTGGTGTATGTATAGCCCTGTCTGAACAATTAGCTAATCTGTATTTTCTATAAACAGATATTTTTCATTGACTTTATATCCACAAACAACAAATGATGTGCCTTTGGAGCTCCAGCAGAATATATAATAAAAACATATATAACCAAACAAACTAAGCCTTTACCTTGTGACGCTGGGCAGTCTTGTGTGCCCACCAGGCACCACCTTCCATTGCCTTATTCTGTACAGTCATGCTGAGTTGGCACCGGAGGGGAATGTGTAGGCTCTATCTGGGATGCTGAGATTTCTTCCAGCACTTATCACACTCCTGTGACTTTAAATCATAAGGTGCTTACTGAGAATCCAGCCTATGGGACCATAAACTGGACAAGATCAGCTACTTGTGTTTTCCAAATTTACGCAGATTATTCTATTGGTGTCTCCACTCATATTAGCTTTGTTATTAACCCAATGATATCATATTGTCTGGTTCCAGCTTTAGAAGTTTAATAAGCTTTTTATTGTTCAGTAAAGGTTTATGGTAAATGATGATTATAGTGTAAGTGATATAAAAAGTCGTATTTACAATGCAAAAAAAAAAAAGAAAAGCTTCTGAACTATACTAAACAATGTTGCTACTGGTATGACTTTTCTTACTTCTTCATTACTACCACTTCTAGTCCTGCTGTTGCGGCTACTGCTACCACCAAATAGTCTTTCTGGTGTTGCTGCTATTAATTGCCATATCTTCTGGTACTGCTACTAATACCACTTCAAGACCTTCTGCTGCTCTGCAGTCTTTCTGGTGCTGCTGCTACTCATTGCAGTATCTTCTGGTACTGCTACTTATACCACTACAAGACCTTCTTCTAGTACTGTTATTAATACAACTGACTGCTTACCGCTGCTGGACATTCTGCTGTTACCTCTACTAATACCACTACTATACCTCCTGTTGGTACTGTTACTAACACATTACAACTACTTACCGCTACTAGACTAGGTACTGTTGCTGAAATCCCACTACAATTACTTACCGCTAATAGACTTTCTACTGTTATTGCTACTAATACCACTACTATACCTTCTGCTGGTAAAACTGCTAATACCACTACTAGTCCTTCTGCTGGTATTGCTACTAATATCATTACCTCTTTTTACTACCACTAGTCCCTCTGCTGTTACTGCTTCTATTTTAGTCCAATTACTATATAGTTATTTTTCTACTTCTACTGAATTTGGATCCTATTACTTTTTTTGTTCATTCTACTACTACTCCAACTACTAAAAATAGTATTATTATTCTATTGTTACTTCTACTACTGATTATACTGCTAAAAGTAGTAGTCATTCTTCTGCTATTCTTATACTACTACTGGATCTTCTGCTACTACTACAGATACTACTAATAGTAGAAGTAGTGCTTATGTTACTACTACTGTACTAATGCTGCCATTAGTTCTTTTGTCCCAACTGGTACGAACTACTAGTAAGTCTTTTTTTGTACTACTACTACTACTCCTAAAAATGCTACATTAGTTCTTATGTTACTACTACTCATACTGATACTAGTAGTTCTTCTGTTACTACTGCTCCTACCAGTTTTTCGGTTAGTGCTACTTACACATGCTAAAACTATTTGTTTTAACAAAACTTTTGGTTACTGAAATGACAGCTGCTAGTACACACAACAATACACTATCCCTGATAATTGCACTCCATTATTTAGGTATAACATTTTTTATTAAAGATTCTATTTAAATCTGGTTCAGTAGCCTTTTTTATACCTTGCATTTGCGTTAGAAGTGATGTTTTAGTTTTCTATTATTAGATACGCTATTGACTTCTATAAAAAAAAGGAAGGAAATCGACTGGCATCACATTCTTATAATACAAAAATAAGGATTTCTGTACTAAAATAGTACATATAAATTGCTGGGCATTATTGGGCATGGGCAATGGGCATCTGTAGCATCATTGCTATAGACTTGCTGGGACTTGTAGTTCTGTTCAACTGGTGTTTAGGTCATTAGGGCATGGCGCATTAGGCTTTTGGAGCTCAGACTTACCTAGCCATTCTTCACATTAGGGGACATTTAATAAGACTGGTGGGCACCGAATCTGGTACAGCTGTGCATGGTAGCCAATCAGCTTCTAACTTCTACTTGTTCAATTAAGCTTTGACAATAAATCTAAAAGCTAATTGGTTAATTGGTTACTATTAAGATTCTATGTGCACAAGTTTTAGTAAATCCCCCCATTGTCTCATTTATGATGCTAATTTCCCATAGGAACCTGAGGAAAGAATCTCTCTCTCTCTCTCTCTCTCTCTATCTATCTATCTAACTATCTATCTATCTATCTATCTATCGATCGATAGATAGATAGATGTGATCACATATGTAAAGCTGGAAGCATATTTAAAGGTTGACTATTGTTTGTGGGTTTTTTTCACTGTCACAATAGAAAAGTGGGAAACGAAAATATTTTATATTCACAAATACACATGTAGGCAATGCAATGGTACAATGATTGTGGGGTGTATGTGATATTGATGACTATTGTGGGAAGTAATATCATTTATTCATTTTTCGTGCATTCCAGATCCATGTTATACAGAATCTCATTTCTATGCAGAGACCATTCCAGAGCTAATCCTTGTCCCCATTGTCATGCTGTCTGCCTGCAGAGTGGGGGAGGGGCGCCTGATCACGTGACCCAGGTTGGTCCCTTTGATGTGCTCTCTGCTCACCTTCCCACCACCAAATGGACAGACGTGTGTGCGGAGCTCGGACAGACTGTCTGCTCTATTGCAGTTGAACTTGGACTTCCAGCCAGTGTCTGGCCGGCTGAATGGCCGTTATTTGTCTGCCGGCTGTTCCCATCCCTGTGATGGCGATAGTAAACCTGTGTGTGTTTACAACAGCAGAGCTTGTAAACAGCCTTTCAGACCCCCATTGCTCCTTGTTTCCTGTTCACATTGTGGTTTGAAGAGAATCCCAGAACAATGGCATTGTCGGTGTACTCCCCCTATTCACATACAATGGCAGGAGATGGGACTGTCCCCATCAAGGCAAATGACAGGAGGATATGTCACATCCACACCAGATTTATGTCAATACTCCAGACACATTTATAAATTACTCATCAATCTATATCCTTACTCCAGACACTTATATATTATACTCATCAATCTATATCCCTACTCCAGACACTTATATACATTATTCATCAATTTATATCCCTACTCCAGACACATATATACAATACTCATCAATCTACATCCCTACTCCAGACACTTATATACATTATTCATCAATCTATATCCCTACTCCAGACACATATATACAATACTCATCAATCTATATCCCTACTCCAGACTTTTATATACATTATTCATCAATCTATATCCCTACTCCAGACACTTATATACATTATTCATCAATCTATATCCCTACTCCATACACTTATATACATTATTCATCAATGTATATCCCTACTCCAGACACATATATACAATACTCATCAATCTATAGCCCTACTCCAGACACTTATATACATTATTCATCAATCTATATCCCTACTCCAGACACTTATATACATTACTCATCAATCTATATCCCTACTCCAGACACATATATACAATACTCATCAATCTATATCCCTACTCCAGACACATATATACAATACTCATCAATCTATAGCCCTACTCCAGACACTTATATACATTATTCATCAATCTATATCCCTACTCCAGACACTTATATACATTATTCATCAATCTATATCCCTACTCCAGACACATATATACAATACTCATCAATCTATATCCCTACTCCAGACACATATATACAATACTCATCAATCTATAGCCCTACTCCATACACTTATATACATCACTCATCAATCTATATCCCTGCTCCAGACACTTATATACAATACTCATCAATCTATATCCCTACTCCAGACACATTTATAAACTACTCATCAATCTATATCCCTGCTGCAGGCACATATATACAATACTCATCAATCTATATCCCTGCTCCAGACACATATATACAATACTCATCAATCTATATCCCTGCTCCAGACACTTATATACATTACTCATCAATCCATATCCCTGCGCCAGACACTTATATACATTACTCATCAATCTATATTCCTGGGACAGACACTTATATACAATACTCATCAATCTATATCCCTGCTCCAGGCACATATATACATTACTCATCAATCTATATCCCTGGGACAGACACTTATATACATTACTCATCAATCTATACCCCTACTCCAGACACATATATACATTACTCATCAATCTACAGTATCTCACAAAAGTGAGTACACCCCTCACATTTTTGTAAATATTTTATTCTATCTTTTCCTGTGGCAACACTGAAGAAATTACACTTTGCTACAATGTGAAGTAGTGAGTGCACAGCTTGTATAAAAGTGTAAATTTGCTGTCCCCTCAAAATAACTCAACACACAGCCATTAATGTCTAAACCACTGGCAACAAAAGTGAGTACACCCAATAAGTGAAAATGTCCAAAATGGGCCCAATTAGCCATTTTCCCTCCCCAATGTCATATCACTCGTTAGTGTTACAAGGTCTCAGGTGTGAATAGGGAGCAGGTGTGTTAAATTTGGTGTTATCGCTCTTACTCTCTCATCCTGGTCACTGGAAGTTCAGCATGCACCTCATGGAAAAGAACTCCCTGTGGATCTGAAAAAAAGAATTGTTGCTCCACATAAAGATGGCTTAGGGTATAAGAAGATTGCCAAGACCCTAGATGGTAGCAAGCGTGTGGGGCGGCAACCAGGCGAGGAGTACAAAGACAAGTGTGTCTTGCCTACAGTCAAGCATGGTGGTGGGAGTGTCATGGTCTGAGGCGGCATGAGTGCTGCCGGTGCTGGGGAGCTACAGTTCATTGAGGGAACCATGAATGCCAACATGTACTGTGACATACTGAAGCAAAGCATGAATCCCTCCCTTCGGAGACTGGGCCGCAGGGCAGTATTCCAACATGATAACAAACCCAAACACACCTCCAAGAGACCACTGCCTTGCTAAAGAAGCTGAGGGTAAAGGTGATGGACTGGCCAAGCATGTTTCCAGACCTAAACCCTATTGAGCATCTGTGGGGCTTCCTCAAATGGAAGGTGGAGGAGCGCAAGGTCTCTAACATTCACCAGCTCTGTGATGTCATCATGGAGGAGTGGAAGAGGACTCCAGTGGCAACCTGTGAAGCTCTGGTGAACTCCATGCCCAAGAGGGTTAAGGCAGTGCTGGAAAATAATGGTGGCCACTCAAAATATTGACACTTTGGGCCCAATTTGGACATTTTCACTTAGGGGGGTACTCACTTTTGTTGCCAGTGGTTTAGACATTAATGGCTGTGTGTTGAGTTATTTTGAGGGGACGGCAAATTTCCACTGTTATACAAGCTGTACAATCACTACTTTACATTGTAGCAAAGTGTAATTTCTTCAGTGTTGTCACATGAAAAGATATAATAAAATATTTACAAAAATGTGAGGAGTGTACTCACTTTTGTGAGATACTGTATGTGTCTGTCCCAGGGATATACAATTTCTCACAAAAGTGAGTACACCCCTCACATTTTTGTAAATATTTTATTATATCTTTTCATGTGACAACACTGAAGAAATTACACTTTGCTACAATGTAAAGTAGTGAGTGTACAGCTTGTATAACAGTGTAAATTTGCTGTCTCCTCAAAATAACTCAACAAACAGCCATTAATGTCTAAACCACTGGCAACAAAAGTGAGTACACCCCTAAGTGAAAATGTCCAAAATGGGCCCAATTAGCCATTTTCCCTCCCCGGTGTAATGTGACTTGTTAATGTTACAAGGTCGCAGGTGTGAATGGGGAGCAGGTGTGTTAAATTTGGTGTTATCACACTCACTTTCTCATACTTGTCACTGGAAGGTCAGCATGCACATCATGGCAAAGAACTCTCTAAGGATCTGAAAAAAAATTATTGTTGCTCTACATAAAGATGGCCTAGGCTATACGAAGATTGCCAAGATCCTGAAATTGAGCTGTAGCACTGTGGCTAAGACCATACAGTTGTTTAACAGGACGGGTTCCACTCAGAATAGGCCTCGCCGTGGTCGACCAAAGAAGTTGTGTGCACATGTTCAGCATCATATTCAGAGGTTGCCTTTGAGAAATAGATGTATGAGTGCTGCCAGCATTGCTGCAGAGGTTAAAGGGGTGGGGGGTCAGCCTGTCAGTGCTCAGACCATACGCCACACACTGCATCAAATTGGTCTGCATGGCTGTCGTCCCAGAAGGAAGCCTCTACTAAAGATGATGCACAAGAAAGCCCGCAAACAGTTTGTTGAAGAAAAGTAGACTAAGGACATGGATTACTGGAACCATGTTCTGTGGTCTGATGAGACCAAGATAAACTTATTTGGTTCAGATGGTGTCAAGCGTGTGTGGAGGCAACCAGGTGAGGAGTACAAAGACAAGTTTGTCTTGCCTACAGTCAGGCATGGTGGTGGGAGTGTCATGGTCTGGGACTGCATGAGTGCTGCCGGTGCTGGGGAGCTACAGTTCATTGAGGGAACCATGAATGCCAACATGTACTGGGACATACTTAAGCAGAGCATGATCTTCTCCCTTTGGAGACTGGGCCGCAGGGCAGTATTCCAACATGATATCGACCCCAAACACACCTCCAAGATGACCACTGCCTTTCTAAAGAAGCTGAGGGTAAAAGTGATGGACTGGCCAAGCATGTCTCCAGACCTAAACCCTATTGAGCATCTGTGGAGCATCCTCAAACAGAAAGTGGAGGAGCGCAAGGTCTCTAACATCCACCAGCTCCGTGATCAGGCCCGGATTTACTCCCTTTGCCGCCCCAAGGCCGGGTCCTTCAATGCCGCCCCCCGCGAGGGGTAAGGATTTTTTGCGGGCAATTTTTTAGGGCAATGGCTGGCGTTAGTGCTTCAATCATCCCGGCACCATGGTTGGTATGGTGTCAGGATGATTGAAACGCATTATTTCTATCATTACATTGTAATATAAAATGAAATAGTTCAACGTACCATAATGCAGAATCATTGGGAGCCCTGAGTGTGTCACTTGCCACTATGCCTGCCACCAGATGGAGATGTCACTTGCCACGCTGCCTGCCACCAGATGGAGAGGTCACTTGCCATGCTGCCTGCCACCAGATGGGGATGTCACTTGCCACGCTGCCTGCCACCAGATGGGGATGTCACTTGCCACGCTGCCTGCCACCAGATGGGGATGTCACTTGCCACGCTGCCTGGCTGCCACCAGATGGGGATGTCACTTGCCAAGCTGCCACCAGATAGAGATGTCACTTGCCACGCTGCCACCAGATGGGGATGTCACTTGCCACGCTGCCTGCCACCAGATGGGGATGTCATTTGCCACGCTGCCTGCCACCAGATGGGGATGTCACTTGCCACGCTGCCTGCCACCAGATGGGGATGTCACTTGCCACGCTGCCTGGCTGCCACCAGATGGGGATGTCACTTGCCAAGCTGCCACCAGATAGAGATGTCACTTGCCACGCTGCCACCAGATGGGGATGTCACTTGCCACGCTGCCTGGCTGCCACCAGATGGGGATGTCACTTGCCAAGCTGCCACCAGATAGAGATGTCACTTGCCACGCTGCCACCAGATGGGGATGTCACTTGCCATGCTGCCACCAGATGGGGATGTCACTTGCCAAGCTTCCACCAGATAGAGATGTCACTTGCCACGCTGCCACCACATGGGGATGTCACTTGCCAAGCTGCCACCAGATAGAGATGTCACTTGCCACGCTGCCACCAGATGGGGATGTCACTTGCCAAGCTGCCTGGCTGCCACCAGATGGAGGAGGGTGGAACAGCGGTGCGGGCAATGAGAGATGTCATCTCTCTACCCCGCCGCCTCCCTGCTGACATTACTTGTCTCCTCCGCGGCCCGGCAGCAGAGGCGCCGCGGCACACAGGTTGGAGACATTTCTTTTCAAAAATGGCGCTGGGCGGCGCAATCACGCTACTGCGCATGCCGAGCACGTACGAGCTTACCCCAGCCCGGCTGGCTTCGGAACGGCGCATGCGCAGTAGTGGGCGGCTCGCGGCCATCTTTTCTACGGGCACCATTGCCTCTAATGAACATTAACGGGCAGCCCGAAAGGGGGGGTGGCCGCAAAGTCGCCACAGGAGCGGCGCCGCCCCTGCACCACTGCCGCCCTGAGGCCCGGCCTCGGTGGCCTTGTGGCAAATCCGGCCCTGTCCGTGATGTTGTCATGGAAGAGTGGAAGAGGACTCCAGTGGCAACCTGTGAAGCTCTGGTAAACTCCATGCCCAAAAAGGTTAAGGCAGTGCTGGAAAATAATAGTGGCCACACAAAATATTGACACGTTGGGCCCAATTTGGACATTTTCACTTAGTTGTGTACTCACTTTTGTTGCCAGCAGTTTAGACATTAATGGCTGTGTGTTGAGTTACTTTAATGGGACAGCAAATTTACACTGTTATACAAGCTATACACACTACTTTACATTGTAGCAAAGTGTCATTTCTTCAGCATTGTCACATAAAAAGATATAATAAAATAAGTACAAAAATGTGAGGGATGTACTCACTTTTGTGAGATACTGTATATACATTACTCATCATTCTATATCCCTGCTCCAGACACATATATACATTACTCATCAATCTATATCATACCTCCCAACTGTCCCTGATTTCGAGGGACTGTCCCTGATTCATGTGTCCCTCATTTTGGTCTGATCTATATAGTTATATATAAAATGCACCTTTTATCTTTCAAAAAGTGTTTCCCAGTGCTAAACCTTTCATCCAATTTCTAAATTGCTGCATTTTTAAATTTCAAAAGCCAATATTAAGGAATAGTAGTGGTAAAAAAGCACTTGCGGGTTCAACAAATCATTTTTTTTGTATAATTATCCATTAAGGGGCGTAACAAGGGGTCCTATGCCTACATACTTTTGCTAATAGGTGTCCCTCATTCCCATCTCAAAAAGTTGGGAGGTATGTCAAAATCCCTGCTACAGACACATATACATTACTTATCAATGTATGTCCCTGGGACAGAGGAGCAAGCCAGCATTATTACAGTGTTTGCAGGAGACTGACTCTTCTCACCAATCTACCACATGCATACATACACATACACTACGCATACCACATACATTAATTTACACATACATTACACACATACACTAAACATACCTCATACATTAATATACACATACATTACACACATACACTACACATACCACATACATTAATATACACAAACATACCACATACATAACACACCACATCTATACACATACATTATGCACACACACACCACATACTATATAAATTATTATGCACATACATTACACAAACACCACATATATACACATACATTATGCACACGCACACTACACATACATTAATATAAACATATAATACACACACATACATTACACACACCACATATATACACATACATTACACACAATGCATATATACACACACATTACATACACCACATATATAAACATACATTACGCACACATACCACATACATTATTATACACATACATTACACAGACCACATATATACATAAACACAACTTATATACAGTATACACACACCACATGTATATACATACATTACCCCCACACACCACATACATTATTATACACATATATTACACACATACACACTACACATACCACATGCATTAATATAAATGAGCATTACACACACCACATACATTACACCTGCTACATTCATACATACACATATATTACACACATCAACTACCCAAATATACATTAGACACCACATGCATACATATACAGCACACACACCACATTCATTCATACATACACATACTGTACATTACACATACCACATACGTTAATATACATATCCATTACACACGCCACATACATTATACATACATTACACATACATTACACACCCCTTACTTTCATATATACAGAATGCATTACACACACTACATACATATGAATATCTTAAACATACTGCATATATACTACATTGCACATACCATTCATACATATACACATATACACATACCACATACACACAAACATATACATTACACACATCACATATATACTACACATACATATATATATATATATATATATATATATATATATATATATATATATATATATATATATATATATATATATATATATATATATATACACTCATACATTACACATACATTACATACAAGTATAGATAAATGGTCTGGAAGTTTACATTTCTTGAACTACTAACATCGTACTTCATTTGCATTATTACTTATTTACCAACAATAATACACAATAAAATAAATTGGACATAAATACACAATACATAGGCAAGTGGTTTATTTAATAAAATATATTGCAATACAAATACAAACAGAAATATGTATTTGCATATAAAAGTAGATAGATAGATAGATAGATAGATAGATAGATAGATAGATAGATAGATAGATAGATAGATAGATAGATAGATAGATAGATAGATAGATAGATAGATAGATAGATAGATAGATAGATAGATAGATAGAGTTTGTTTACAGATTCACCAACACTGTACTTGCATGTGTGTTTTATTTTGAATATGCTGGTTTTGAGACTGACTACAAAGTGGAGAATGTTTACTGATCCTCATCTTTTGTCTGTCTCTTTTCAATAGAAACCAAAGATGTAATTTTTATATATCTATATATCTATATCTATATAGACATATAGATATTTATTATTATTATTATTATTATTATTATTATTATTATTATTATTATTATTATCTGCCACATTTATATAGACACATATGTGTGTTTACAGGAATAAGAAATCATAACCACAACACACATACAAATAAAACACCCCTTTTTGTTTGATTTGACTCTTTGGCCAATATGTGGACAAGGAGATTCTGAAATCACAGATCAAAAATTAAGAAGATTGTGACTGGAATGACTATACAATCTCTGTACACACATCACATAGGACAGGCTTCAATAGTCATTGCTTTCAATGTGAACTCAGCTACCAGGGAAGCTGCATTTCCTGTCGAGTGAGGACTTGTGTGTATTATTGCCAGCACTACAATACAATTTGAATGTCAAATGCTGTAAAAGAAATTATAAAGCTCGGATTGTTTTAACCCAATCCTGGAGTGGCTAAACATGCTCTTGTAATGTCTAATCTTTCCATCCTATACAGGACCACAAAAACTCCTACCGGGAATGTCTTCAGCTAAATAAAACACTACGCTAATTAAAGAGAACACATCCAAGAGAGAAAAGAAAAGAAAAAAAAAAAAAAAAAAAAAATATATATATATATATATATATATATATATATATATATATATATATATATATATATATATATATGTGGATAGATAGATAGATAGATAGATAGATAGATAGATAGATAGATAGATAGATAGATAGATAGATAGATAGATAGATAGATAGATAGAGAATCTGTAGTAGTAGCTGTTTATTTTTGTTTTCTTTAATATATATATATATATATATATATATATATATATATATATATATATATATATATATATATATATGTGTGTGTGTGTGTGTGTGTGTATAAAAAAAATGAAAATAACAACATATAAACAAATACGTGTGTCTTTGTAATTTGCTAGACGTTGTATCACCTTTGGAAAACACTTCATTTCTGTATTCGGATATTATTGCTGAGGTTGATGATGCTATAGTTGTTATTTTTGGTAGCGGTGGTGATAATAATACCAACAACAATAATAAAACAATGCTATATTAATTCCGCCAGTGCAATCATGAAGATTTTTTTACTTGTTGCCCTGTGTATATAGCAAAGTGGTGATATTTTCACATATAAAAAAATCACGAACATCTGCCTTCTGGTTATCAGTCGTTTTTAGATTAAAATAAGTAATTCTGGTAAGAGTATGAAAATCAATACACAATTCATATTAAAACATATAGGGATAGAGAAAGTTATGACTGAGTATACAATGTGTATATGCCTTTTCTTTTTTATAACCTTTGGGTTTCTTTCTGTACAAAGACTGTGGGGCAATTTTAGCCCTGCCTTAAAAAATAGGATAGCAAGTGAAAACAAGCTTTGATGGAATAATTCTTTTTTAGTAAATCGGTGTACAATGTATACCAGATAGTGTAGAGTCTCTGATCTCTGAATTGAAGACTCATGACTGTGTTCCTCATGGCAGCTGACTGGCCCACTGTCAGGAGACGCCTCCTTCATGCACTTAGCCAGGGTCCATGGAAGAGGAAACAGCTTTTCTGAGATCCTAAAATGAAGGATGCACACTGCACCAAACAGATCTCTGTCTCCGTGTTGTCTACAAGCAACACACCCTGTACCCTAATGTATACCCAGCCAGAGGAACAGGAGCAACATCAGAAGAGCAACTTGTGTATGGAGAGAGTGTCATTCAAACCTACTAATAAAAGGAGAAAGGAAAAGCCTTATTGCCAGAATTTTGCTGCAATAGATAGATAGATAAATAGATAGAAAGAAAATTCTGGCAATAAAGCTTTTCCTTTCTCTTTTTGTACATATATATATATATATAGTCCAACTGAGATATCCATTCCCATTTTAGAAAATAGCATACCTCCCAACATTTTGAGATGAGAATGAGGGACACTTACTAACAAATGTATGTAGGCATAAGACATGCCTCCTGCCACACTACCTTAAAGGAAAATGAACCAAAAAAAAGGTTAATTAAATCCACAAGGACTTTTTTTTACCACTACTATTCCTTTATATTGGCTCTTAAAATGTATAAATGTAGCAGTAATTTGGATGAAAGGTTTAACACTGGGAAACACTTTTTGAAAGATAAAAAGTACATTGTATATACAACTATGAGGATCACACCAAAATGAGGGACAAATGAGGAGTAAAGAGGGACAGAGGGACATTGCTCCAAATCAGGGACAGTCCCTCGAAATCAGGGACAGTTGGGAGGTATATAATTGGAAAGTGAAATATTACATTTCTGTGTTTACTGCTGTAAGAAGGGATGAAACCTCTGCTCAGATCTCAGTAGCTCTCAGAGGAAATCATCTCCTGTGGCAGCCTGTTTATGAAGCAGAGTACATCAGTTCTCAGAAGGAGAAGAGGGGAGATGTTTTTCCTCTGAAAAACTGGTGTGATATGTGTAGAAGGGGGAGGGCTGCCTGTGATCTCGTGAGATATGGTGAGATTACAGTGCAACTTAAAGGGAAACCAAACTTAAAAAAGAACACACAGGGGCAGATTTCATAAAACTGGTGCATAACCAATCAGCTTCCAGGTTTTATTGCCAAAGCTTAACTAAACAAGCTAAAGTTAGAAGATATTGCTACCATGCACAGCTGCACCAGACTGGTCCAGTTTTAGTAAATCATCCCCTTACAGAAAAATGATAAACACTGAGCACTGGCACTTTTTTTAGGTTAATTTTAGCAATTTTTTTTGCCTTTGGTTTTTCTAACGCACGTTTTGGCATGTTCTTTAATTTTGGCCCCTTTAAGGAGAATTTTGGCCTTTTTTTAAGGAGCATGTTGCACTTTTCTTTAACGCTATATTTAATGTGCATTTTGACTATTTTTTTTTAATGTGCAGTTTGGCGCAGGTTTTTTAATGTGCATTTTATCATGCTCTTCTTTGTTTGCACTTTTTTACGCCCATGTTTCTGGTGCCATTAACAACTAATGACACTGCAAGTATTATGCTCCATGCACACTGGGCTTAAAAAAGTCTGTTCTCTTGGGAGTAAAAAATGCTCATATAGAGCATTTTTTGTACAAAGTCTAAAGGAGTGTAGGAGAGTTTTAGAGTTTTTCTGCCAATAAGCTCCAATCAGAAACTCAATCCAGAAGGGTTTTTTTTATGCCTCTATGTCCTGGACCCATAGGAGGTTATTTACGAAAGGCAAATCCACTTTGCACTACAAGTGCAAACTGCAAGTGCAAAGTGCACTTGAAATTGCACTGAAAGTGCACTTGGAGGCGCAGTCGCTGTAAATCTGAGGGGGAAGCTCTGCTGATTTTATTATCCAATCGTGTGCAAGCTAAAATGCTGTTTTTCTATTTTCCTTGCATGTCCCCATCAGATCTACCTTTCAGTGCAATTTCAAGTGCACTTTGCACTTGTAGTTTGCACTTGTAGTGCAAAGTGGATTTGCCTTTTGTAAATAAACCCCACAGAATAACACTGAGTTGCTTCTACAGGCAAAACACAAAACTACCTGTAGAAGCAGCGATTTTTAAGCCAGTGTGCATACATGTGTTTTGCATGTGTTTCCGGAATGCGCACAAAAACGCACCTTTCTGCAGATCTCCAGAATGCGCACAAAAAACGCATCCTTCTGCAGTTTTCTGTATGCACGAAAAAATCACCTTTCTGCAGATTTCCAGAGTGTGCATAAAAACTCACCCCTGCACATTTAAAAAGGCACCAAAATGCCAAATCGAACTTTTTCGGGCATTGGGTGTCATGCATTTTTTTAATACATGTTCAATGCATTTGGGTTGCCATTAACAATCAATGAGCACCCAGATAGATAGATAGACAGACGGATAGACAGATAGACAGCCAAATACATAGATAGATAGATAGATAGATAGATAGATAGATAGATAGATAGATAGATAGATAGATAGATAGATAGATAGATAGATAGATAGATAGATAGATAGATAGATAGATAGATAGACTGATTTTTAATCTGCTGGTGCTGATAGAGGAAAAATATAGTCACATCACAGCAGCTTCTCTCCCAGATTCTCCACCTCTGGTCTGGAGAAGCCAGGATGGAGATATTTTACAAGAGGGCCAGTGAGATGCTCAGATCTCACCTTCATAAACCGGACGTTTATGTTGAATGGAAGCCTTGTGTAGTGTGATGAGAAGCTAATACCATGTTCTCTGCTCCTTATTTAAGCTACATAAACAGGTACACATGGGAGATAAGCCGCTATCACCATGATCTGGGCTTTCTACCATTTAGAAAAACAGGCTGCTCAGTGTAATGTTAGCTGACACCCTGGCAAATAATAAGGTGTTAAGCTTAGGCTGTGCTTTAAGGTGTGCACGTCATTCTGTTCTTTTTAGGGATTACTGGAGTCAGAGAGACTTTTGAAGAAATAAATGATCCAAGCCTTGTCACCACAATTAAACTGCTTAGCCTGTGACTGGGCTGTATATAGGGAACATGGAGAGTATGCTGGAGAGGAAGTGGGAGGACTCCAGACTCCAACAGACAGATCTCTTCCCATCCAAGGCACTATTTTTTAAGGGAGTTTTTTTTTTAAATAGTATAGTTTAGCTGCAGTCTGGGAAGGAATATTCTAGAATCCTGCACTTTATCTACTGTGTTATATTTTTTTTAATTCGTGTACCTGAGTCCTGATCAGTAAGCCAATGTGTATCTTTGCATCCAGTACAGTAAACGGTATTTTTAACAATTATACCAGAAAAGTAAACAATGTGTTATATGGCATGGAGCTAACTTCTGTTCGTATATATCCTACCATCAATATATTCTAGTATAATAAGTTACATAATACTGCCAATAATACCATAAAATGCAGCTAAGCGTTAGGACATACAGCATACACACACAGATCACTGTGCAGCATAACATCCAGCAGACTATGGAATGTATCGTACAATTTAATACAATATATTCTATAATATCAGACAACAGATTGTGAAATCCGACACAGCATATTCTGAAATATTGCTTACTTCAATAATATATCACAGTATGTACTGGAATACTAAACAGTATGGAAAACCGCTAATACATTGCAATCCAATACATTTTATCACGAAATACAGCAAAATATAAATGTGCTGAACTGCATGCATATTGCATATTGAATATTTCAAGACAGTACAATCGAAAAATAGTGTATCATATCTAACACATTATACACTGTAGAGTATAGCCTACAATCCAACAGTGTACAAAAAACAACAAAAATAAAACATCAGAATTCATCATATACATTGTAAAATCTTTATAGTATTCGGGGCAGTATATTCTGTAATACTGCAAATTATATTCTCAGCATGTTGCAGCACCAAAACATAACATAATACAGTAGCTTTTAACCTAGCAGATGTAGTATATTTCTGCTACTACCCTGTAAATTCAAGAATCCAAATTTGTATATCGTTAATATTATAACCTAGATTCCAAGGATGTGTGCTGTGGAGTACAGTATCCAGTAGCACCCGGCACAGTATATACTTGAATTATGCCCAGTGCGTAATGAAGTAGTATATGTTGGAAAATGGAGATGTTTACTATAGCACAAAACATGTTCTGGAATATTACAACAAAGAATATTTTGGGGAACACTGTAGCAGTAGCACCCAGCTTTTAGTATATTCTTCAGCAGTGTGGAATACTATTCATTACAAAAATGTGTTCTAGAATTTTTCACAATGTATAACAGAATCCAGCACGGTAAATATGAACATTGTTCAGTTTATCCTAGAATCCAGCACAGTATATCATGGAACATTGTACAGTATATCCTAGGATCCATTGAAACAATAGAATCCAGAACAGTGTTGTCCTCAGATCTAACTCAGCCTATTCTGAAATTCTGCACAAGTATCCTAGAATCCAGCACAGCGTCTATTGAAATGTTGGACAGCATATTATTGGGTCTAGCAAAGTATGTTATGTATATAAGATTAGAGCATATCATTACAGCTTTTGGAATACTTCACAGTATATACTTCTAGTGTATATTTCACAGTATCCGAGCATCCTGTACTGTAAATAATAGAACAGTGCACAATATACTCTGGCAACCATCATGGTATAATATTCTAGAATACCACGAAGTATATCTAAATACAGCACATACTTGATGACTGTAGCATTTACCCTATAGTAACCAGCATAATATATCCTGGATTCAGAAATGCACAATATACCCTAGCATGCAGCACAATATATAGTGCAAAGCTGAACAGTATGTTCTGGTATACCAACAGTATATCATAGACTATACGTAAGTATACAACAGAATGCATCCTAATATTCAACACAGTATATCTTAAAATATTGCACATTTATCATATCCTCCAGCACAATATATTATGGAATACCGCACAGCACAGTATGCCCAATCCACTAGCAGAGCAAATCATGGAGTACTGCACAGTACATACCCTGTCATCCATCAGTCTTCCACAGTATACTACGTTGTTATATATATTAGATTATATATATATATAGTGCTGGATCCATAGGAGTATATTGTGTTGGATTCTGAAGTATTCTAAAACATACTGGGCTTGATGAAGAGGTAGATAGTGTCCATCTAGCAAAATGAATGTTCATTGAACTTAGGAAATTAGTTGAAGCTGTTTTTAATTCAAGCACCAGCCATATGCTAGATTATTATTTTTTTTATTCCGCACGATTTGGTATTTTAAGTAACCACAGATTCACCTTATTTACTAACATGTGCTTTGCAAAGTGAACATACCTTTCTGTAACTAAACAGCCTCTGCTCCTTTGATAAATCACCCAAGTGTGTTGGATTGCTTAATATGCTGTGCAATACAACATAAACATATCACTCAATATTGTTAAATATACTATGCAATATTTCACAATCACACTATACTTTATTTTCTGAACTATGTTCTCCAATTTACTATGCTGGATTATTGGATGTGCAGTTTTTGGGAGGGATTGTAGGACATACTGTGCTGGATTGTCTCGGATTCTGGGTTATATTATGCAGCATTATGGTGTATACTGTGTTGAATTAAGGTATGCTGTACAGTATTACAGGACTGGCTGCTATGGTAAAAACATCTCAGTGTACCTGCATACAACACAATTATTGCACGGCATACTGTAAATTACTCAATTGTGCTGGATGATAGGGTATACTGTGCATTTCTGTATGATATACTGTGCTGGATGATAGGATATACTGTGCAGCATTGTATAATATACTGTACTGGATTATAGGGTACACTTTGCAGTATTGTATAATATACTGTGCTGGATGGTAGGGTACACTGTACAGTGTTGTATAATATACCGTGCTGGATGTTAGGGTATACTGTGCAGTATTGTATAATATACTGTTCTGGATGATAGGGTATACTGTGCAGTATTGCATAATATACTGTTCTGGATGATAGGGTATACTGTGCAGTATTGCATAATATACTACACTGGATGACAGAGTATACTGTGCATTACTGTATGATATATTGTGCTGGATGATAGGGTATACTGTTCAGTATTGTATGATATACTGTGCTGGATGATAGAGTATACTGTGCTGTGCTGTATAATATACTGTGCTGGATGATAGGGCATAGCAGTATTTTATCCTACTGTGCTGGACTATAGTCTATACTGTACAGTATTGTATAATATACTGTGCTGGGTGATAAGGTATACTGTGCAGTGTTGTATAATATACTGTGTTGGATGATAGGCCACAGCAGTATTTTATACTTTCATGATATACTTTGCTGAATGATATAGGGTGTACTGTGCAGTTGTGTATGATATACTGTGCTGGATGATAGGGTATACTGTGCAGCGTTGTATAATTTACTGTGCTGGATTATAGGGCATAGTAGTATTTCATGATATACTGTGCTGGATGATAGGGTATACTCTGTAGTACTGTATAATATACTGTATTGAATGATAGGGTATACTGTGCAGTATTGTATGATATACTATGCTAGATGATAGAGTATACTGTGCTGTGTTGTATAATATACTGTGCTGGATGATAGGGCATAGCAGTATTTTATCATATACTGTGCTGGACTATAGGCTATACTGTGCAGTACTGTATAATATACTGTATTGACTGATAGGGCATACTGTGCTGTATTGTATGATATACTATGCTAGATGATAGAGTATGCTGTGCTGTGTTGTATAATATACTGTGTTGGATGATAGGGCATAGCAGTATTTCATGATATACTGTGCTGGATGATAGGGCATAGCAGGATTTTATGATATACTGTGCTCGATGATAGGGTATACTGTGCAGTGTTGTATGATATACTGTGCTGGGAGATAGGCTATACTGTGCAGTGTTGTATAATTTACTGTGCTGGATGATAGGGTATAGCAGTATTTCAAGATATACTGTGCTGGATGATGGGGTATACTTTGTGCAGTATGGTATGATATACTGTGCTGGATGATAGGGTATATTGTGCAGTATTTTATGACATACTGTGCTGGATGATAGGGTATAGTGTGCAGTATTGTATGATATACTGTGCTGGATGATAGGGTATCCTGTGTAGTATTGTATGATATACTATGTTGGATGAGAGGGCATAGCAGTATTTCATGATATACTGTGCTGGATGATAGGGTATATATATCTTGCAATGTTGTATGATATACTGTTCTGGATGATGGGGTATACTGTGCAGTATTGTATAATATGGATGATAGGGCATAGCAGTATTTCATGATATACTGTGCTGGATGATGGGGAATAGCATTATTTTATGATATACTGTGCTGGATGATGGGGTATACTGTGTACACTATCGTATGATATACTGTGCTGGATGATAGGGTATCCTGTGCACAGCATATACTGTGCTGTATGATAGGGTATACTTTGCAGTATTGTATGATATACTGTGCTGGATAATAGGGTATATTGTGCAGTATTGTATGATATACTGTGATGGATGATAGGGTATCCTGTGCAGTGTTGTATGATATACTGTGCTGGATGATACGGTATACTGTGCAGTATTTTATGATATACTGTGCAGGGTGATAGGATATACTGTGCAGTATTATGGTGTACTGTGCTGGATAATAGGATATACTGTGGAGTATCTCATTATGTACTATGCTAAGGTATAAAAGTGTAGTACTGTGTATTATACGTAGCTGGATGATAGGTTATACTGTGGAGTATCTCATAATATACTGTGTTGGATGATACTGTGCTGGATGGTTGTGCAAACCGTGCAGTATTACGTGATATTGGAATACAGCACAACAGAATTTGTTTAGTAAATTAATATTTTGTTTTACAAAGAGAATTTTCACTGAGATAAGTAAATACGATGATGTTGCTCTCATAGCAAAGTGAATTTTCCCTTTTCTTAATTAATTAGATAAAGCTGGGCTGTTTTTATTCATCCAGTGTGCAAGAAAATGTCCAATGTCTTAATTTTTTTTAATGATTGAGTATTTAATGCAAGCACAGCCTCAAAATATTACTACGTAAATGGGCATTCACTTTGCAAAGTGAATATTTACTTTGCTAAGTGAACTGTCTACTCCTTTCCATAAATCAACCCATTACCTAAAGCTGCACAGAAATGTCTAGATCCAGTGCAGTATATCCTGTAATATTGCACTGTATAGACAATAATCTAGCACACTTATTCTGAAATATTAAACCGAATTTCCTATAAACCAACACAGTACATCCCGGAATTTCACCCCAATATCATATATCCCAGGCACTCAGTACAATAGATTTGGAAAAATATACCTTAGGTTCCAAGGCTTTTGTATAATGGTTTGAAGTGCTGAGCGTATATTCAACCATTATGGAGTATTCTCTAACGATGCACAGTATATTTCAGCATCCAGCACAATATAATATTAAAAATTGCGTAGTCTACCCTCTTTTTTTTATAGCATATTCTGAAATACTGCCGTTTTACCCCAGCAATCACCACAGCACATTCTGGGATACACTGGAATACTGTCGCGTTTACCATAGTGTTCAGCATCGGCTGCGTAGTGATATTGTAGTATCCAGCACAATGTATTTTGGAACTCTCCAGTATATCCTAGCAAAAGGCATTTATAATGTGGCACGTTGGGAGTATCCAGCAAGATGTATTATTGAATATTCCACAATAGACCCTGACATCAAGTTATTGTAAAAGCCAATATATTGTAGAATCCAGCGCCATTCTTGAAATAGGTCTCCGCATATCCCATAATCCTAGTATATTCTGAGCTATGATTTTTTAGTATCTACAGTAACCTGCAGATAGGAACAGTATACAAAGGAGGAACTAATAGACTATTGTAAAACTTTACATTGCATACATCAGAATCTCATCCATGCATTCTACCACATGGACCTCTGTTCTTATATGCCCTGTGTACCTAAATCTTTCCTGCATATCATAGTATCAGCAATTATGTTCTATTCTAAGATCTATACTGTATATTATACAATTAATAACCATGTATGTAATGTTTTCCAAATTCTAGGTCAGTATAGCCTTCAATCATTTCTTGATCTCTAATAAAATCTATATCCTGGAAGGGTTTATCAGAGAGTACATTGACCAGTCTTTCGCAGGCACCCCTGTTATTGAAGCCTGGAGGTGAAGGGATCTGGACCAAATAGGGGCAGTGGGTCATTACAGCCAATCAGATGGCATGATCAATGTTTCCAGGCTATAAACTATGAAATATGAGTTATTGCTGGGGGCAACGCTCCTACTTTTTATCCAATTACCACAAATCAGCCCCAGAATTTAAACTCGACTATTATGGAGCTAATGTGTCACTTCCACTCAGTGTTCATGAAATCACACCATTAGTAAACAGTGTTGACAGAGTGGAAATGTTGTACATATGAATGCTCAAAGCTGCAGCCATAAATGAAAGCACATACATTTTAAGCAGTAATAATAGATAATCACATTAAAGTAGTGGGAATATGCCATGGTTTTCTCTGGATGAGTGTGGTATTCTCCTAAGTATTCCTTTTAACCCAGAGTACAATAGGAAGGCCTCCCTGGAAAAGGCATCTTTTAGATCCATCCTCCATTGAAGGATTAACATGCTCTGCTGGTAAAGCACGTTAATCCAGAGGAAGAGGTGTGCTGCTGCTTAAAGTGGCTCTCCAAACCCTTGATGCTCCAAACCCAAGCCTGTTTGTCTAGACACTCATTAAGCCCCCGTTTGTCTGGCATCTCTACCTTGACCTTGGCCTTCCACACATTTTTTGAGGCCGAACAGTAAAAAATGTGGAATGCCAACACAAAGGCTGACAGCCGGGCGCTTTCTGAGGCTTCCCAGCATTTCAAATAGCTGTCAGTCCCCAGGACCTTGTTTGTAGGTCAGTGGACAATGGAGAAGTTTACTGTCGTTCCTGAGCGATGTGATTTACCGTCACAATCTGGAAGAAAAGGAGCCGGCTATTTTCTGGCTGATGTTCAATGGAGGCTGTTGTGGTGGGGGCATTGTACATGACAAATGTCATCAAATGTCCCAAGGAATTCATAACACATTGTCCTGGCCGAGGTATACAAAACAGGCGTGGGGGCTGATTCACTCTGCACATCGCATTGATTAACCGATCTAAATCGAACACATGCATGTATAAAATAAAAAAAATCCCCGACTAGAGATAAACAACTACAGGAGACAATGCTCATTTTCAGGCCGACCACATACAACCTATATGGAGCAGCAAAAAGAAGCATTGGGAGTATTGTCTAGTACTATCTATGTACAGATTTCCAATCCATGGTGGAGCTTACCCTTCTACATCTATGTTATAGGTTTACTTAGAAAGGTTTTCACACAGCCTTCACAGCTTTAAATCCAAATTGAAAAAAAAAAATGTGAATCTTGGGGGAAAACGTTTATTAATAAACCCCTAATTAGTTTCCCTATCCCAGGCACTGGATAATTCTATCCGGGCTTTATACATAGAAGCAAATCTAAGACATTCTGTAGTCTTGAAATCTCTCCTGAGCTCAGATTTGTAAAGGGTTAATACTATAACACAAGTGTGGGCTACATTGTATGTCAAGACATTGTATCTAATTCTTCTAATGTGTTTATGTATCAAATCTATTATCAAATGTATTACTTTGTGTATCAAATGTATTATCAAACAAATATGACATGTATTATCAAACATATGTCAAATGTATGTATCAAATGTATTATCAAACATGTATCAAGTGTATTACTTAATGTAGCAAATGTATTATCAAATGTAATACTTCATGTATCAAATGTATTACCAAACATATATCAAGTGTAGCAAATGTATTATCAAATGCAATACTTCATATATTAAATGTATTTTCAAACATATATCAAGTGCATTACTTAATGCATCATCAAATCTATAATTGAATGTATCAAATCTAATATCAAATGTATTACTTAATGTATCAAATGTATTATCAAACATATATCACATGTATTACTTCATATATCAAATGTTTTATGAAACAAATATCCAATATATTATCAAGCATATATCAAATGTATTACTTTAATGTATCAAAATCCATTCTTCCACCTTTCTGAATAGCTTCAAATTTTTCCCAAAATGGTAACACGTGGATTACTAGGACTGAAATGCAATGAACTACATATGTGATTGAGTATAGTTGTATTGTGTATTTTTTTTTTAGTCTGCATTGGATATGCATCTATGTGTTAAAGCCTGTCTACAAATAAAAAGTCTGTCTACTAAATGGATTAAAAAATGTTATGCAACAAGAGCTTGTATGTGTATAGTTATCAATCTTCAGAAAAAATAAATATAAATGAGTAGTTAAATTAAAAAAAAAAAAAAAAAAAATATATATATATATATATATATATATATATATATATATATATATATATATAGTTGGTGTTATTATTATAAGTATTCTATATTTATATAGATAGATTTTAGCAAACAATAAAGATGTAGTCCATTGCACCTCCCCCATAGCAGCTCCATGATAAAGTTGTGACTTTCCTATTTCCTGTGCCCATGCAGCATGGAGAATGGTGTATTTTCTCTCGTGCAGTGTCTCTGGCTTTTTAGAATCTGTATAGTGTATATCTATAGAATCATTTACCCATTTACCATGTGTTGTTGAGCAAAAAAAAAATCAAGTCAAGTGCTGTCTTTCCATTTTCCTTGGTGGCCATCAGTGGGCGTCACCCTTTTGCTTGGAGGGTCCTGTGTCCTGTGTTGGTGGGAGGGGTCACGTGCCTGGGAGAGAGCCTCTTCATTGTTGTCTATGGGGCAGCGGCGGTCACGTGCTAGCCCAGGCAGATTTCTTAATGAAGCCTCGGCGTAGACCTGCCTCCCGCCGGCGCGCTGCGCATGCGCGTCTAGAGCAGACAATAATGTGGCAGGGAATTAGGTGACTCGCTTTTGGGAAGCTGACTTTTAAAAAGCACGGCCAGACCATGCTATGACGACTTCCCTGATCCTGCATCCTCACTGGGCGGACACCTTGATGTACGTGTATGAAACGAGCCCGAATGAAAAGAATCCCAAGAAAAGCCCAGCAGACATGGAGGGACTGAGTGGGAACTGTGCGAGCAGTCACTGCAGGGATTTTATTTCTCACCCAGCACTGGGACGCCATTCCAGTTCTATCGGAAGCCACCAAGGACCTGTGTACACGGATATTACCTCCCCGGAGGCTGGCAGACAGTGCTCGGGGGCCACATCTTCATCTAATGCCTCCCTGGGCTATGCCTACCCCTTCGGGAGCAGCTACTACGGCTGTAGGTTGTCTCAGTCCCACAACGTCAATTTACACCAGAAACCCTGCACCTACCACCCCAACGATAAGTACCCCGAGCCCAGCAACCCCATCCCCAGCGAAGACTTCTCCTCCAGGGCCAAGGAGTTTGCCTTTTACCCCAGCTTTGCCAGCTCCTACCAGGCGGTGCCCGGATACTTGGACATGTCAGTGGTGCCCGGGATCACCAGCCATCCGGAGCCTAGGCACGATACCCTCCTCTCCATGGAGGGATACCAACACTGGGCACTGCCAAACGGCTGGGATGGCCAAGTCTACTGCTCCAAGGATCAGAGCCAACCCAGCCATCTGTGGAAGGCACCTTTCCCAGGTAAACTCTCTCTCCTCCATTCCCCCCCCCCCCCCAATTCTCTTTGTCTGATCCCCCCGACCTGGAATCTCCCACACAGCAATTAAATCCGGAGGTGTCAACTGACACACTGTAGTCTCCATTCATAGGGCGCTTTCCCCCCGACTGCATGCAGAAAGTCGGGGACATGGATTCGGAAGGGGATGTCATTGCACCGTTTCGGTTTAATAATAATACGGATCTGAATGGTGGAAGACTGTCACCCACAGCCCATCGCTTCCCCATGAATTATTCATTGGTCGGGGCTATAATAAGGCGACTCGCCTGCAGCCCTCCAGCCATCAGACCCTGTAGAGACCCTATAGAAACCCTACAGAGCCTGCACAATGTGCTGCAATTCTCCCACCATAAAGCCTGCTCTGCTAACCAGGAAGTATATACACAGCAGCCGTGTCATCCCTACTATATACTGGCCACAGGCAATTCCCACTCCAGGGCTGGGGAACGGCTGGAGGTGCCCACCCTATATGGGGGTTATCATCTATGGGGGCATACACGAAGGGTCCACCTTGTTATACCTTCAGATCTCTAGAAAATACTGCTTGTGCCTGCTGTACATTATTTAGAAATACATGACACCTCAAACAAGTGATCCCATATGTGTCAAAATGTGTTGTATAGTTTATATATATA
Organism: Aquarana catesbeiana; assembly: GCF_042186555.1. Classification (NCBI taxonomy): domain Eukaryota; kingdom Metazoa; phylum Chordata; class Amphibia; order Anura; family Ranidae; genus Aquarana; species Aquarana catesbeiana. The sequence goes on from NC_133325.1 coordinate 147,474,113, forward strand.
GATATATAGATATATCTATATCTATATATCTATAGATATAGATATATATATCTATATATCTATATCTATAGATATATAGATATATATATATGTATCTATATATATATATATAAACAATGGATTTGGAATAATTTGGGATAACCCCTGTTTTATATTTATATTTTATTATATATATATATACATTTAACAAACAACGTGTTTGTTTGTGTGTGTATGTATGTATATATATATATATATATATATGTTCTATTATAATTTTATCTATCTATCTATCTATCTATCTATCTATCTATCTATCTATCTATCTATCTATCTATCTATCTATCTATCTATCTATCTATCTATCTATCTATCTATCTATCTATCTATCTTTACACATACACATAAAGCTTGTTTTTAATTTCTAATTACATTAGCATGTTTAACGTGACATTGTATTTTTTATGACATGTATAGTATAACTAGTGCATATCTTTCAGAATATATGTGTTTTTGAATTAGAACAGCCTTTCTCAACACTTTAAAACAATTGAAATATCTTAGATCTCCAGGAGCTCCTGCTAATAATTATTATATCTATAGTTCTTGAGATATTAGCGTGAACAGTAAGTTCTAGATATAAGAATAAACACAAGAATAATGATTGTGGTGTACTAAGCGTATTTGATATCAAGGGCTTTCATGCACAATAGTATTTTTTTGTCATAATAATAAATTGAAAATATTATTAATATAGATAGATAGATAGATAGATAGATAGATAGATAGATAGATTAATAATAATAATATCCAGGAAAAGGGAAGCAGATCGTTAGTGACCCCTTGCATTGATGATTAGTGAAGAAGTCCCCCCTTCTACACCAGTGGTCAGTGATGGGCCCCAGTACACTGGGGATAAGTGGGAAGAATGCTCCTTACTTTGGGGGTCGGTGAGGAGAATGCCCGCTTACAAGTGCCAAAAACATCATTGTTGCCAGTAGTAGCTTATCTTAAAGGCAGAAATTGTTCATAGCAACATCTGGAGGAACCCATATGGCGTCCATAGAATCCTGGTTGAGGAAAGCTGAATAAAACTATGTTACATGCACACATTACTGTTTTGGTTAAGTGGCATATATCACCCCTGCTCTACCAGTCTCTGTATCTGTCCTTGAGTTACATAGAGCCATTATGTTATACAGGTGGCATATTTGATCTATCTATCTTGTATTTGTCTAATTTACAATTGATGTTTGTGTATACTATATTTTTCAGTATTTCTACATATTTTTGTTTCCTTTGTGAATATTTCCATATGCCATGTCTATCTATCTATTTTATGTTTATGTTTCTGTTTTTGTTGATATGTGTTTGTGAACATCATAATCCAATGTGTTATCTATCTATCTATCTATCTATCTATCTATCTATCTATCTATCTATCTATCTATCTATCTATCTATCTATCTATCTATCTATCTATCTATCTATCTATCTATCTATCTATCTATCTATCCCAATCATCCCCATGTAGTGTGTGTCCATGTGCTGCTTATCTCAGTCTTTCTATATAATATTATGCAGGTAATATCTATCTATCTATCTATCTATCTATCTATCTATCTATCTATCTATCTATCTATCTATCTATCTATCTATCTATCTATCTATCTATCTATCTATCTGTCTATCTGTTTGTCTGTCTCTCTGACTGTCCATTTATCTACCTATCTATCGATAGAATTAGCCCCATGTAGTGTGTGTCTATGTGCTGCTTATCTCAGTCTTTCTATATAATATGCAGGTAATATCTATCTATCTATCTATCTATCTATCTATCTATCTATCTATCTATCTATCTATCTATCTATCTATCTATCTATCTATCTATCTATCTATCTATCTATCTATCTATCTTCATCGTCATCATCTATTTGTCATCTGTGTGTCTGCCTTTCTCACTGCATACCATGATGTTACAATGTATTGGATAATGATATAACTGGTGCTTTCTATCCTCCAGACAAGCATGTGTAGCAATTTTTTATATTGCAACAATTCTGAAAATACTACAATGAGTATCTTACAATAGACCAATATAAAAAGTGCCATTCCTCATCTCTGAATGTAATATAAAGTGCAATCTTTCGATGGAATGAATGCATTGTAGCCTGGCTGTATGGTGTTGGCTGTATGTTTGGGGCTGTATTTGCCTGGCTGTATGGTGTTGGCTGTATGGTGGGGGCTGTATTTGCCGGGCTTTATGGTAGGAGCTGTATTTGCCTGGCTTTATGGTGGGGCAGTATTTACCTGGCTGTATGGTGTTGGCTGTATTTGCCGGGCTTTATGGTAGGAGCTGTATTTGCTTGGCTTTATGGTGGGGGCTGTATTTACCTGGCTGTATGATGGGGGCTGTATTTGTCTGGCTGTATGATGGGGGCTGTATTGGCCTGGCTGTATGGTGGGGGCTGTATTGACCTGGCTGTATGGTGGGGGCTGTATTTGCCTGACATTATGTTGAGGGTTGTATTTGCCTGGCTGTATGGTGAGAGCTGTATTTGCCTGGCTGTATGGTGAGGGCTGTATTTGCCTGGCTGTATGGTGGGGGCTGTATTTGCCTGGCTGTATGGTGGGGGTTGTATTTGCCTGGCTGTATGGTGGGGGGTGTATTTGCCTGGCTGTATGGTGGGGGTTGTGTTTGCCTGGCTGTATGGTGGGAGCTGTATTTGCCTGGTTGTATGGTGGGGGTTGTATTGGCCTGGCTGTATGGTGGGGGCTGTATTTGCCTGGCTGTATGGTGAGAGCTGTATTTGCCTGGTTGTATGGTGGGGGCTGTATTGGCCTGGTTGTATGGTGGGGGCTGTATTTGCCTGGCTGTATGGTGGGAGCTGTATTTGCCTGGTTGTATGGTGGGGGTTGTATTTGCCTGGCTTTATTGTGGGAGCTGTATTTGCCTGGTTGTATGGTGGGGGTTGTATTTGCCTGGTTGTATGGTGGGGGTTGTATTTGCCTGGTTGTATGGTGGGGGTTGTATTTGCCTGGTTGTATGGTGGGGGTTGTATTTGCCTGGCTGTATGGTGGGAGCTGTATTTGCCTGGCTGTATGGTGGCGGTTGTATTTGCTCATCTTGTAGTCACTGCTTGCTAGGAGCACAAGTGATCGTGTCGGACTGGTGAAGTGTGAAACTGCTAATGTGATTTCATGTGTTCCACAAGTCCCCAGCCTCCCCTCTCCGGTGCTCTGCAGGCCAGGTGCTACTAATCTGGGCTGTGCAATTGACTTTATCATCTGTCAGAACACCTGCAGCACCGAGCAGAACTGTTTATGACCATCAACTGTCATCTACTGTACTCATGTGCCTATCCATGTGGCCATTTTTTTCTTCATTTTTCCAACCTCTTGGGCATTGAAGTATGGTTGAAATGAGCATGGACTCGATATAGATAAATCCAGCAGTGGTTCGTGTATATGTGTTTAACTAATGTGCCCATCTAAAAGCGTCATGGGGGATTTATTGGGAGAAGGTCCGTATAGGAGAGAGGGGTACCAGGGTTGGCTGGGTATAGAAGCTATAGGGCAATGCCAGGCTGTGGGCTGTGGTTTAACCCTTTTGCTGTCTATCCTCTCTATGCAGATGTGGTGCCCCTCCAGCCAGAGGTTAGCAGCTACCGCAGGGGCAGGAAAAAGAGGGTGCCCTACACCAAAATCCAGCTGAAGGAACTAGAAAAGGAATATGCAGCCAGCAAATTCATAACCAAAGAGAAGAGACGGAGGATCTCCACGGCCACCAGTCTGTCTGAGCGCCAGGTCACAATATGGTTTCAGAATCGAAGAGTCAAAGAGAAAAAAGTCGTCACCAAATGCAAATCCTCTCACCTTCACAATACCTGACACTAGGGGGAGCCTAGGAAGCCCCCCCACCCCACCCCAACCTCCCCTCCCCAATAAATATTTATCTCATTCCCACGTATAAAGACATTTCTCCAAGTGAACTATGGATTATTTAATATAAGAATGGAATGCAAGTGACAGAATCCATCAATGATCCCATCACCCCCAGTGTCCACCCTCCTCCATTCACCCTTAACTGTGAATACACCGGGGTCTGATGCTCTCTAGGCTTCTCCCTACATAAACGCCTATATAATATATATATATTTAAAACAATCAGCGCTTAATATGTTTCCGGGACACGGTTCTGTCACTGTCATTGATAGTCCTGATCACATCAGGCAATCTGCTAGTTTCTTCCATTTTCTGGAGTCTTAATGAATTGTCTAAGAATATAACATGTACATACGTTCAAAGGTGCATATGTAACACATGTTTTGTTGAGTATGCTTGAAAATCTTGTAAATTACACGTACAAAAATGACAGATCTCTGCACATTTATGTTCATAAGAAAAAAAAGATTTATTATTGAAACTACTGCGTACTGGGGGATTTCTAGGCAGATGGCACCTCTTCTCTGGTACTTTAAGGGTTAACCGTCCTCATGTTCCATTCTAGAACCCTTAGACTTGTCATCATGAATAGAAATGTCTTATTAATAGTTTATTTTATTCTGTGGCCACAGAATTATTACAGTTTCTGAAATACAACCGTGCAGAGGTATCAGCATAACAAAATACCTTTTCTTTTCTCTTATGTTTTTTTAACCATCAGTGTTATGAGCTATTCAGAAAATTACTGACACACGGTGCAGAAATTACTTACATATATGCATTGTTTGGGGAAGTATGGATTTTTTGTTTCAGTCACATTGATTGGACGTTTTATCCTAGACTATTTACTGTATCTGAAGGTTCACGTTGTACTTTTTTTCTTCTTTTATGGTATGGGATATACTCAATGCCAGTCTTAAGCACTGCTACATGTGTCCAGGAAAACAGAATGTGGACAAAGGTATGCTGTATAGATCTTCTTTTTATTATTTTGTCGTGTATAATGTGTATAATGTATATTGTGGTGTCTGAATATTATCTGTCATGAAAGAAAAAAAAAATCATTTCTTTAAATAAATATCACCTGGCTTGATGTACGATGTGGATTGTACATTCTATTGTATGAGAACTCGTTTATTTGAAAACTTTTGTTGGAGGAGAGCAAAACTTTGTATTAAGTTTATATCAGGTGACTTCTGTCCAAAATGGACAAACTCAAAGAAATATGTAATACATCTCATATTATTTATCTTTATGTGTCGTTACTTTAGTAGCTGTGTTTATATTTTACATAAACTTCCCGTATACTTTAATATTTTTTATTAAAAAGATATATACATATTTGCATAAAAATACCTCTTAAATACAGTATGACATTAATGTGTCTGTGTAAAATAATTTGCATAGAATGGTCATGTTTGGTGTGAGTATAGAGATATGAAACAATGAAAAACTGTATAGGCTGCATTATCATTATATAAATTTGTATATGTGCATTGTGTGCTTATGTAAGCACACATATGTTATACAGAGGGACTATTTCAGCTGCTGCTGTTGATCTGCATTGCTTCCATAAAAATAAATTTAAAAAATCTTAAATATATATAATATATTTATATATTCTCTCTCGATATATATATATATATATATATATATATATATATATATATATATATATATATATATATCGAGAGAGAATATATAAATATATTATATATATTTAAGATTTTTTAAATTTATTTTTATGGAAGCAATGCAGATCAACAGCAGCAGCTGAAATGGTCCCTCTGTATAACATATGTGTGCTTACAAAAGCACACAATGCACATATACAAATTTATATAATGATAATGCAGCCTATACAGTTTTTCATTGTTTCATATCTCTATACTCACACCAAACATGACCATTCTATGCAAATTATTTATATATATATATATATTTATAAAGAGGAGGCAGGAATATATATATATATATATATATATATATGTATATATATATATATAAAGAGAGATAATATTTCAGCTGCTGTTGTTGCTTCCATACTTTAAAAAAAAGAGAGAGAGAGAAGGAGTATTTATTGCCTTGGGCAGTTGTTGCCCTGGGTTGCTTTCATTAACATATATATTTTTTATATATACATATACATATATATGTTATGTGTGTGGTGTATATATATATATATATATATATATATATAGAGAGAGAGAGAGAGAGAGAGAGAGAGAGAATATTTCAGCTGCTGTTGTTGCTTCTGTTAACAAAAAAATGAGAGAGAATGAGAGGAGTATTTATTGCCTTGGGTTGCTTTTACTATTAGTTTTTAATTGTCTACTGTTGCTTTATCCTTCCTATCTATTGTTCCAATGTCCTGGTTACCTTATTGGATACGTTTGTTCTTATATAGTTTTTACTTTTTCCACCAATTGAATTGGACACGATACACAGTGGTTTGTCTAGACTTTGAGAAAAGCTGATTTTTGGTCGTGCTTCATATGTATTGTCGGAGAGTTTCTCTTTGGTCTGCTATACTGCAGATGTGTCATAGGATTGTTGTGTGTAGTGGCTTGTTACATGTGAAGATAAGTGTGGGGTATATAGCGTCAGATTTGAGTCATCATACCAAGCTGATGTGTAATGAAGTGTTAGTGACAGCACTCACACCCCGATACATCCAGCCCGACCGAGCCCAACTCCTCCTGGCTCACACTTAATAAGCATATTTTGTGTTTCATTTTGGAATGAGTGTTTTGGTAGGAAAGCATTTCGTTCTAGGTGGGATCGCCTTTATTTGCATTGTGTAAAATAAACAGGTCAGATTAATCTAAAATGTAAAAAATCAGTGTTGTAAAAATATTAACTTAAATAAATAATATAGCCTGCTGTGTGCAAAGGAAGTGCTGTGAGTCAGTGGTGCTGCCTGCATGATACTGGTGTATGGAGACTCAGACAATGCACAATTGTTTGTCTCCATTGATGAAGCTTCCCAGAATACATACTTGGGCAGTGCACATGGTCTTAACTGCTTGAGAGCAATATTCATTTCCAGTAAGTTTTCCACAAGCTGCATTTCCTGCAGCCACAAGACAGTAGACATCGCATATTTCAGGCAGACGCCTTGAGAAAAGACGTGATTTATGGCCCTTTAAGGCAGCATTACATTATTTCTACCTGTATATTTCACCCCAGCAGGATTTTTTGCTAGATGATGTACCAGTAATAACTGCGAGGCTGCTAGGAAGTCATCTAAGTTTATAAGATGGATGTCAGTTAAGTGATCATATTATGCTTTATGAACAGGAGGTGATCCCCAAAGATCATGGCAGATTTTTTTTTTAGGTTTAGCTTTGCTTTGTGAAAAGTATTTTATCTAGAGAAGCTGTTTCTAAATGTCAGGTCAAAGCTGAATTTACAGTAATAATCTGGTCTGATCAAAGCACTCAGCATTGTATGTATTTCATCAGAAAATATTGTTTTTTACAGGGTATAAAACAGAAGTGCTGTGTCATTTCCTGACCTCAGATATGTAACAAGTCCTTATGTGAGCTATGTAGCACTATGGTATGACAGTTCAGTGTGCTGTATCCACAAAAGAGGCTAGATTAACTTTATTGTTCATATAGTTGTACAGTGATCATAGATTTTGCTTGTATTTTCCTGACCTCAGATATGTAGCAAGTCCTTATTTGAATTGTACAGTACTATGTTATGACAGTTCTGTTTTGTGTAGAAAGGCTAGAAGGGAAATTTATTAATTAAAACAAACTTTGTAATTAACTTAGCTGTACAGTAAACATAGACATGTATGCATTTTCCTGGCCTCAGATATGAAACAGATTCTTAAGTGTTATGGCAGCTCTGTATTGTGTATCACAGAAAGCTAGAGGGGAAATTTAATGAATTATAGTTCAGATATAGTTGTACAGTGATCATAGATTTGCACGTGTTTCCTGGCCTCAAATGTGTAGCAAGTCCTTATGTGACAAGGGGAGGGAAGCAAGTCCTTATGTGACAACAACAAAGGAAGGCTAAAAGGGAAATGTACTGATTCATTCATATATAGTTGTACAGCAAACCTAGATTTGTACATATGTTTCTGGCCTCATATATGAAACAAATTGTTACATGAGCTGCACAGCACTATTTGTAAATGTTGTACTGTGTACCCACAGAGAAGGGCTACAAGGGGAATTTAATGATTAGTACAGGTCACATATAGTTGTACAGTGGTCATATATTTGCAGGCATTTTCCTGTCCTCAGATTTGTAGCAAGTCCTTATGTGAGCTGTAAGGCACTGTAAGGCTACATTCACATGGCCGTAACACAGCCATAACAATTTTACTGATCACTAGGCATGGAACAAAAGTTCCAGTATTAATAATCAGTAAATAGATTATTTTTTAATTTTTTTTATGCATGTAAATTGTTCTTCTTCTTGTTTTTGTTTTTTTAGATGGTATATGTGTATGCATATGTCCTTAGATGCAGATTTTTTAATTTATAGATATAAGTGCAGTACATTTACATACCTGTGTGAATGTCTCTATTGAAAACAATGCAGCTGCATTCAGATCCTTAAATAAAAATGCTTGTAAATGCGTTTTTTTACGGCCGTGTGAATGAGGCCTTAGGCTACATGCACACAGCCGTAAGAATTTTACTGGTCATAGGGAAGGTTTTTCTGGAAACAAAAGTACCTAATGATCAGTAAAATGCTTGCCTTTAGATCCATTTTAATGTGTAGTTGCCATATCCTCCAGCTTTTTTTTCAATAGCGGAATTCACTTTTTGAATTTAGCTATACTCATATACATATATTTACACTAGTAAGCACGTAAAATGCATTTCCCTAAATGCAAAATTTTTACAATTTTGGTTATAGATCTGAACGCAATGCATGTTTAAGCGCTTGTGTGCATGTCCCCAATAATAAAAATAAAATCAGACTTGTAAACAAACTTCAAAATGCTTTTTTTTTTTTTTTTTTTTACGCCCATGTGTATGATGCCTTAAGGCAATTCTTTATTGTGTACCCAAATAGGAAGGCTAGAAGGGAAATTATAGATCACAAAAAATTATAATTCATATTTAGTTGTACAGAAAACAAAGATTTGCATGCATATCCCTTGCCCCAGGATGTATTACAAAACTATAATGTGAGCATAATGGACCTGATTTACTAAGGGCTGTTCACTTTGCAAGGGAGTCTTTACTTTGCAGTGGAATTTTCCCTTAGCTTAGTGAATGAAGTGAAGCTCTGCAGACTTCCATCATCCAATCATGTGCAAGCAAATATACTTTTTTTTTTATCCTTGTAGGCGATTGGGTATTTTTTTGTAAAGTGGATTTGTAATTTTTTTTGTAAATTCCCTTTGCAAAGTGAACATCCTATTTGCTTTTAGTAAACCAACCCCTTATGGTATGGCAACTCTGCATTGTGTACATACAGAATAGGCTAGAATAGAAATGTAATGATTTAAAGAAAATATTATAGTTCATTTATTTCATCTATTTTCTTGGCCTCAGATATGCAACCAGTTCTTCTATGAGCTTCATACCACTATGGCATGGTGGTTCTGTATTGTGTACTGGCAGAGGAAACCTAGAATAGAAATTTGATTTGTTCATTTATAGTTTGTACAGTGAACTTAGATTACCATATATTTTCCATGTTCTTATGTCAGCTTCATGTAGGCCTGTGTTATCACAATTCTCTGTTAACACAAAGGAAAGCTAGGAACAGGGAAACTAATGAAGAAAAAAAAAACTTTATAATTACAAATTAAACAAGTTCTTACGTGAGCTGTATAACACGATATTATATACATAAAGAAGAAGGCTAAAAGAGAAATTTATTGATTAAAAAAAAAAGTTATACTTCATTTAGAGTTGTACAGTGAACATAAATTGACATGTATGTTATAACTGAAAGGTCTGCATTATTGTGTATGTTGTGTGTTTTTCATTATAAAGTTTATTGTTGTTGTTGCCCTTGTTATTAATAGTGAAAGTAGCAGTAGTAATAAATGTTTTAGCAAGTTTAATGTATTTATTTACTGTAGCCGTACTGTTTATGTTGTATAATTAATGTTTATCTTTTAACGTTTAATTTGGATGTACATACCGTTGCTATGGGATAGCACTGTAATTGTATCAAACTTTGGACAGTAATCTGCTATGCAAGGTTTCTGATTATTCCAGGAGCCCCATGCTTATGGCTCCTTAAATTGTTTTTAAAGTTACCTGTTAAAACTAGGGAATGTTTTACGGCAATTTTCAATAGTTATTATTGCTAAAGTTGTTTTCTAATGCTTTGTAAAATCAGTTTTGTATTTGTTGGGGTCGACGGTGCACAGGGTTCCCTTTAAACACCCAGGCCCGATTTAGGGCTTAGGAAAAGTAAACATTTTCCCTGCATAGGAATAGAGTTTGAATTGAATGCAGGGTACAACCAACACTCTTTAGATAATGCAGATTATAAAAGTGGAAGACTGTGCATAGTGTAAATAGTTTTGCCATACTTGTACTTGTGCAATAATCTGTCCTGTAATTTGTGGGACAGGGAGTCAGAGTTAAAAAAAAAAAAAATAGGGACTTAGGAGTTAGCTGTTATAAGTTTGTATATATAAATATATATATATATATATATATATATATATATATATATATATATATATATATATATATATATATATATATATATTATATAGTTTGGATTTGTTTATTTTTAACAAGAAAAGCCCTAATGGTTAGTTTACCACTGCTGCTGATACATACCCAGCTTATATTTTTTTCTGTTTTATTTTTAACAGTACACTAAATCATGTTTTACTTTCAGAAAGCAATGACAATACATACTGTATATCTGTTGCAGTGTTGTTTGTGCGTTTATCGTGATTGTATATCTTTTATGTCACAGTGGTAAAATAATATTGTCTTTGTTCCCTGTTGGTCATACAGCGATGATTTTCAGTGTCTCAGTCTATGCAACAATACTTTTGCATTTTAGTGCCAAATACTGACAATGTTTTGTGTCTTTACCAAAGTTCTAACCAACAAAAAGTAAAATGTTCCAGTGTTTTTTGTGCAGTAAACGAAAAATATTTATATACATCATAGCTGACATTTTTGGAGGTGCAGTTGGCCAATTGAAAAATAAAATTCCTGTCATCTTTAAAATAAAGTGCGTGGTTGGGAGGGGCAGATTATACACTACTGCAATTCCACCTCCACCTACAATTAAAATATGAGGGAAGTTAAACAAAGGTAATGAGACCAGTCAGCATCATGTGCCTTAGTAGAAGTGGCGGAAAATAACTGACTTTCCTATACTTTGCGCAAAACACAATTTGCCTGTAGAATATCCATAACATTGCATTGGGGTTTATTTACTAAAGGCAAATGCACTTTGCACTGCAAGTACACTTGTAGGTGCAGTCACTTTAGATCTGAGGGGAAGATTTTAAATTAGGGGAAGCTCTTCTGATTTTATCATCCAATCATGTACAAGCAAAAATGCTGTTTTTTATTTTCCTTGCGTGTCCCCCTCAGATCTACAGCGACTGCACTTCCAAGTGCACTTGTAGTGCAAAGTGGATTTGCCTTTAGTAAATAAACCCCATTGTCTGTTGGATGGTTTATTCATCTTTACATTAACAGCACTATGATAAATTAAATTTTGTCAATCAACATTTTGACTTTTGGGGTTCCAGGCTGCCCTTCTTCTTCAGAGTTCATGAAAGCATTTTTTACATTGACTTTGAGATTATCTTCACTGTCTACAGATCCATATTCACAGTACTTATTTATGCAACTTTATGAATAAATTATGCATAAATAATTATGCATAAATTATGCAATATTGTGCAAATGTTTTAGGAAGCGTGAACAAGTAACTTACTGCTGTCCAGTAAGAATGTTTTCAAAAATATATATTTGAATTGTTTATTTTTATCAATTTACTCAATGCAAAGTTGAGCAAGCAGAAGAAAAATCTAAATCAAATCATTTGATGTAACTACCCTTTGGCTTCAAACCAGCAGCAAGTCTTAAGCTGGCCATACACCTATAGATTATCTGCAGATTTTCTATGGTTAGATGGAAAAAGTGCAACAGATTTCTCCATGTATGCTAAGCTGTGTGGATGGAGGAATCTCCCACTGGGCCAAGCTTCAGTATCTTGTTAGTGGGCCCCGCTGGCTCTCAACCTAAACAATGCCTGCACCCAATCAGAATGTTCAGGTATTGTGAGAGCCAGCGGGGCCAACTAGCAAGATATGGAAGCTTGGGCCAGTGGGAGATTCTTCCACCCACACAGTTCAGCGTAGATGGAGGAATCTGTTCCACTTTTTCCATCTGACCATAGAAAATCTGCAGATAATCTATAGGTGTATGGCCAGTTATACACTTGCACACTTTGTACACTTGCACAAAGCCAGGGATTCTGTTGGATTAGTGTCAGGTGTATGATTAACCAGTTATACCAAGTAGGTGCTGCTGATCTTCATTTTCATTAGCAGGAATTAACTGAAAAAGCTGTGTAGGAGGCTTAAAACTTAGTGAGGAAAAGCCAAGCTCTGCTACTAAGGGAGGTTGTGGAAGACAGTTTTATGTCACAGTTCATATGCTATGGACCGAGCGCAACAACAAAACAGAAGGTAGTAAGTTGGTTGCTATAATGCATTAGCAAGGTCTCTCCCAGGCAAAGATTTCAAAGCACACTGGGGTCTCAAGATGTGCTGTTCAAGCTCTTTCGAAGAAGCACAAAGAAACAAGCAATGTTGAGGACCGTAGACGCAGTGGTCGGCCAAGGAAACCTGATGCAGAAGATGAAAGAGAAATAATGTTTACTTTCTTTTGACATCGGAAGATGTCCATCAGTGCCATCAGCACAGAACTGGTGGGAACCATTGGGACCCAGGTACACCCATCTACTGTCCACAGAAGTCTGGTCAGAAGTGGTCTTCAGGGAAGAACTGCAGTCAAAAAGTCATACCTCCCATGTGAAACAAGGCTAGGCAACTCAACTGTGCACAAAAACATAGGAACTGGAATGCAGAAAAATGGCAGCAGGTGATCCGGACCTATGTAATATTATTACAATAATGAGTGTCTGCAGGCAACAGTGAAGCATGGTGGAGGTTCCTTGCAAGTCTGGGGCTGCATTTCTGCAAATAGAGTTGGAGAATTGGTTAGGATCAATGGTGTCCTCAATGCTGAGAAATACAAGCAGATATTTATCCATCATGCCATACCAGCAGGTAGGAGTGTGATTGGCCTCAAATGTATTCTGCAGCAGGACAATGACCCCAAACATACAGTCAATGTCATTAGGAACTATTTTCAGTGTAAAGAACAAGGATTCCTGGAAGTGATTGTTTTGTCGCCACAGAGCCCTGATCTGAACATCATTGAGTCTGTCTGGGATTACACGAAGAGAAAGAAGAATTTGAGGCAGTCTAGATTTACAGAAGATCTGTGGTTAGTTCTCCAAGCTGTTTGGAACAACCTACCTGCCGAGTTCCTTTAAAAACTGTGTGCAAGTGTACCTAGAAGAATTGATGCTGTTGTGAAGGCAAAGGGTGGTTTACACCAAGTATTGATTTAATTTGGATTTGTCTACTTTTCATTGAATTTCCATTTTGTTAATTGATAAAAATAAACTATTACTTCCATTTCAATTTCTGAAAGCATTCTTTATTTACAGCATTTTCTCACTCCTGCCTAAAATGATTGCATAGTATTGTGTGTTTATATATATATATATATATATATATATACAGAGAGAGAGAGAGAGAGAGAGAGAGCAAAATTATAAACACAACATTTTTGTGTTTGCCCCTATTTATTATGAGCTGAACTCAAAGATCTATGACTTTTTCTATGTACACAAAAGGCCTATTTCTCTAAAATATTGTTCACAAATCTGTCTAAATCTGTGTTAGTGAGCACTTCTCCTTTGCCGAAATAATCCATCCACCTCACAGGTGTGGCACAGCATGATAATTGCACAGGTGTGCCTTAGGCTGGCCACAATACAAGGCCACTCTAAAATGTGAAGTTTTACTGTATTTGGGGGGGGGGGGGTTCGAAAACCAGTCAGTATCTGATGTGACCACCATTTGCCTCACACAGTGCAGCACATCTTCTTCGCATAGAGTTGATCAGGTTGTTGGCCTGTGGAATGTTGGCCCACTCCTCTTCAATGGCTGTGCGAAGTTGCTGGATATTGGAAGGAATTGGAACACGCTGTCGTATACGCCGATCCAGAGCATCCTAAACATGCTCAATGGATGACATGTCCGGTGAGTATGCTGGCAATGCAAGAACTGGGATGTTTTAAGCTTCCAGGAATTGTGTACAGATCCTTGCAACATGGGGCAATGCATTATCATGCTGTAGCATGAGGTGATGGTCGTGGATGAATGGCACAACAATGGGCCTCAGGATCTCGTCATGGTATCTCTGTACATTCAAAATGTCGTCAATAAAATGCACCTGTGTTCGTTGTCCATAGGATACGCCTGCCCATACCATAACCCCACTGCCACCATGGGCTACTCGATCCACAACGTTGACATCAGCAAACCGCTCACCCACATGACGCCATACACGCTGTCTGCCATCTGCCCTGTACAGTGAAAACCGGGATTCATCCGTGAAGAGAACACCTCTCCAAAGTGCAAGACGCCATTGAATGTGAGCATTTGACCACTCAAGTCGGTTATGACGACGAACTGCAGTCAGGTCGAGACCCCGATGAGGACGACAAGCATGCAGATGACACTCTGAGTACAATGTCCAGGCAGAGATAAATAGTGGGAGAAAGTAAAAATAATTAAACAGTTCCTTCCCTTAATCCAGATTGATTGACTCACTGGGTTAGATCGTTTGTATCAGGATATTTAGTTTTTCTTGCATCCCACTTCAACAATTATACTGCTGGTGATTCGGCTCTCAGGATAAAGGTTTTATGCAAAGCAAGCAAAGAAAAAATAGATCATTGTGCAGTGAACTTACTAGATAGTACATAAGCAAAACAGAGACAAGAGATACACTCACAAACTCCCGGTCTATTAGAAGCATTCAAATAAGCAGATTGCAGTCAGCCGCTGTGGACGAGGTTTCCCATAGAGAAACAGCTGCTGTTAACCTTCAGGTGTATTGCAGCACTGAACGTCCTAAGCTCCTCCCACGCGTTACATCACTGACACGTGACTTTTTCAAGGATAAACCCAGGAAGCCACGGCCTCTGTATTTAAGTCCTATGGCATTGTGGTTACCATGGAGACAGCGCTGTGTTCATTGGATCATCATACTGCTTTCTGCTACTAATGACATGTAAATATTTTGGCTTAAGCCTTATTTAATTGTTTTACAAAAAAAAAGGGGAATATATTTAAAAATACAGGTTTGCAAACAAATATAGAAAAAAAAATACAAATATAGAAAAAAAAATTATATTGAAAAATTAAATTAAAATACCAAATAAATTGATACACATAATTGACTACATGCACAACCCAAATATTTGATACTATACACTCATTTACAGTAAGATCAATTTGATCTTAATTGCTTCATATCAGATTTTTAATACTCCGTGATACTCTCAAGACATGCCTTATTAATTTTTAAACATTTATTACATATATATTAATTTTTAATTTTTAAATTTTAATTTATATTTTATTTCGTTGGTATTAACTGGTACGTAAATTTATTGTCTCTTTAACTTAATATCATAATAACGATAGTCTATATTTTAGTATTTATTTTAATAAAATTAATTTTTATTATATTTTTTAATATCATAGGGATCATATATTTGATTTTACTGTAAATGAGTGTATAGTATCAAATATTTGGGTTGTGCATGTAGTCAATTATGTGTATCAATTTATTTGGCATTTTAATTTAATTTTTCAATATAATTTTTTTTTTTAGGAAACATTGTTGCAATGGCGAACTAGTGGCGCAACAATGTAACCTTAATCTTTTATTTTAATTTTTTTATATTTTTTTATATAATTTTCACTAGTGGATGTAAGTGTAATACGGGCCTATTCAATATGTTGCTAGTAACTACACAATATGGATCAATTGGTATTTTACTTGCGGAAGTACACATACATATTAGTGATTTTGCTATCTATCGCAGTATGTAATGACATGCGATCTGAGGTGTTAACATTGAATGTGTAGTAACACTATTTACCAATGGAGGGAGTTTCGTGACTGCACTAATTAGGTCCATTTTTATGTTCTTATTTTTTATCTGGAAGTGTTCTATATTTGTTTGCAAACCTGTATTTATAAATATATGTTCCCCTTTTTTTTGTAAAACAATTAAATAAGGCTTAAGCCAAAATATTTACATGTCATTAGTAGCAGAAAGCAGTATGATGATCCAATGAACACAGCGCTGTCTCCATGGTAACCACAATGCCATAGGACTTAAATACAGAGGCCGTGGCTTCCTGGGTTTATCCTTGAAAAAGTCACGTGTCAGTGATGTAACGCGTGGGAGAGCTTAGGACGTTCAGTGCTGCAATACACCTGAAGGTTAACAGCAGCTGTTTCTCTATGGGAAACCTCGTCCACAGCGGCTGACTGCAATCTGCTTATTTGAATGCTTCTAATAGACCGGGAGTTTGTGAGTGTATCTCTTGTCTCTGTTTTGCTTATGTACTATCTAGTAAGTTCACTGCACAATGATCTATTTTTTCTTTGCTTGCTTTGCATAAAACCTTTATCCTGAGAGCCGAATCACCAGCAGTATAATTGTTGAAGTGGGATGCAAGAAAAACTAAATATCCTGATACAAACGATCTAACCCAGTGAGTCAATCAATCTGGATTAAGGGAAGGAACTGTTTAATTATTTTTACTTTCTCCCACTATTTATCTCTGCCTGGACATTGTACTCAGAGTGTCATTATTATTTTATTTATACTAACCGTCACATCACCAATTTGAAGATTTTTTTTTTTTTTTGGCATTTTTTTTTTTTTTTTTGGCAATTTTTTTTTTTTTTTGGCAATTTTAACACATGTATTAGCACCATAATTATGTATTTATTTTATTCACATGTATGCATTTTTTATTCCTGGATTTAAACTTAGTCGCAGCAGCATATTGTGCACTATTTATTTAAAGCGCATCAATTTTATACTTAGTACTATTTGTTTGGTTATCTGATCACCCTATATTGATAGCAGCTTTAATTTACTGATTTTTTTATAGCACTAACTATATTGGTATATATATATTTTTAAGCACAATTTATTTATATCACACATATCTATCCACATCAGCGCTTGGTTTTTATTCATTTTTTTAAGCATGCAGATGAGCTTCCCTCAGATGGTTTCTGACAGTTTGTGCAGAAATTCTTTGGTTATGCAAACCGATTGTTGCAGCAGCTGTCCGGGTGGCTAGTATCAGACGACCTTGGATGTGAAGATGCTGGATGTGGAGGTTCAGGGCTGGTGTGGTTACACAAACTTGCGGCATCTGTGGCATTGTGCTGTGTGATAGAACTGCACATTTTAGAGTGGCCTTTTATTGTGGCCAGCCTAAGGCACACCTGTGCAATAATCATGCTGTCTAATCAGCATCTTGATATGCCACACCTGTGAGGTGGATGGATTATCTTGGCAAAGGAGAAGTGCTCGCTAACACAAATTTAGACTATATTTGAGAGAAATAGGCCTTTTGTGTACATAGAAAAAGTCGTAGATCTTTGAGGTCAGCTCATGATAAATAGGGGCAAACACAAAAGTGTTGTGTTTATAATTTTGCTCTCTCTCTCTCTCTCTCTCTCTCTCTCTCTCTCTCTCTCTCTCTCTATATATATATATATATAAATGAATGGTTTTCTCTTAGGCTACATGCACATGGACACATTTGTCTGTGCGTCAAAAAAGACACTGTTTATTTTTTGTTGATGTAGAGCTGCATATAGCCATCCATAGATATGAATGAATGAAGGTGGCTGTATGCAGCTATCATGTACCTTGGGAAGACTGGAACATTGTGGCGCTTCTCTTGCACCTCCTGTCCAACACTCCTGAAGGTGAAGACAGAGCGTGTGAAGGCATGGAGTGGCACAAGTGCTGTGGTAGCTGGCTGACAGAATCCACACTGTAGGTGGGTTGAACTAGAAGCCACAGCCCTTGTGACAGGACACAGGAACAGCTTGGTACCAGAGCAGGAAGTAGTAAAGGAAATGTGAGAGCAGGCCAAAATCAGCAACAGCTGGACAGCATGGGACTGAATCAGCAGACAGGGCAAGCCTGGGAAGCAAGCCAAGATTGGCCAGGCAAAGCAGTACAGAAACAGGAGACAAAGGCAAGTCTACTAAACAGGCTAGGGTCAGAGGTAATCAGATGAACTGAGGTAAGGCAGAAGGCAGAGGCGAGGCCGAAGGGGAAGCTGAGTCATACAGGGGATAGTCAGATGCAGCGGGTCAGGTCTCAGGGAACACAGAAACAAGCTGAAGATCATTCAGCAACATCTCCCAGTGACAAGTAAATAGACCGCTGGATGCCAAGCGTGCACACTAACTGGATCGTCACTGCACAGTAGGGGACGCTGAAAGAGTCCAGATGTACAACACTGTCAGGGACATGAAGCTGGCCAAACTATCAGGGTTGGGGGCTGGAACGCTCCATGGACCGCAATCAGCGTGGTGATGTCACAGGGGAGGAGATGCGACTCATTTCTGAGCATGCACGTTCCTGACAGTGCTGTACATCTGCACTCCTCCAGCGCCCCCCACCCTGCAGTGGCGACCATTCCACAGGGTTTTATCATTGATGAGCCTTCCTGTGTTTTACATTATGTGAGTTGCTACAATTAAGAGCTTATTAAATTATTTTACAGTCTACACTTAGAGGCGCTTCTCTTTTTCCCCTTTGGTCTTCACATTTATAGAGTAGGGAAACCAGTGGCCATGGCTGCGCCCTAGGTGGCTGCCTAGTTTACCTAGCGGTAGCGCCAGCCCTAACTGGAGCATTGGGCGCCAGACGGGTCATTTGCTGGGAACATCAGGGGATTAGGTAAATCTCGCTTCTCCACTCCTTTTGACAAAAATGAGCAGTTAATCTGTGCAGTGCAGGCACAGCCCCACCGCATGGAAAAACTTCTTTTTTGTCCGGAGATGGGCTTTAAGTAGTTCAGTTTGATCAAAAACCACCACAGTCCTCTAATTTAACAAAAAAGCAACAGAAGCACATTAATGGCATTGTAACAGGATTACAGTACTGACAACATTGTGCAAACCAATAGAAATCTGATTCACAGAGCTGCTCTCCAATTTCTCTGTTTGAGTGCTGCTGTAAAAGTAATTAAAGGTGACAAATAGAGTATAAGGACAGATACTGGTACTGCAACTTGTTGTATAAAAATGTATTTATTAACTTTTATTAAACTGGATTGAAAAAGTGATTTTTAAAAATATTTTGAACATATATGTGCAAGATTTATTTTAACAGGCAATTTTTTTTTTTTTTTTTTTACCCTTTGTCTCTGGGGAACAGGTCATTGCCACAAGGCATATTTTTGCCACCATATTTACATGTGCTTGAGCTTTATTTCTTCTGTATTGGAAAGAAGAATTGTTGCTGAACTCCTCCCAACATAAATTTAGGACTAAAACTGACTGCTCTCTGTGATGTCCTTTATATATTCCCCAAACCTCTATATGGTATTATGAGTGTACAAATTGATTTACTCTACTGATACATTTTTATGACGTTAGTGATCACCCAACAGAAAATATAATGCGTCCTCTGACTTTTTAATATCAACTAATAGCAATGAAAGTCAGTATTATCTAAAATCTCTCCTGATGTTTTTATCTGAACACTAGCAGATCTATAATGCAGAGTAATAATGATGTACAAAGGGCAGTTATCCATATCAACCATCCAGCTATCAACTGATTACAGCGAGATCAGTGGACGATAACTATTAGTTGGTTGCTATGGGTTAGTGCTGGTTTACATTTTAAGCATTTTTTAAAATTATTTTTCCCTTTGACAAATCTCCCAACTTTTGTTTATTTAAATTGGATATTTAATGGCATGAAAAAGGATTTGATTTTTATATAACTCTCTATATTTGTACACCCATTTGTTACATTCTTTTCAAATACATCAGTCTGCATCATCATAGAGATTGCCAGATTCTGATTGGGTGAAAGAGGGCTTCAACTGACAACAATCTGTGGTCCGTCTTACTTGCTAGATTTTTATTATGAAATAGAAATGTATAAAACTGAATAAAATTAGATTAGTGAATAAATTCCCTGGATCTAACATCTGGTCTATAGCAGGCAAATTCTTGGTTGGCACAGCTAATCTACTGTTCAGTCTAATAAATCTATATGCCTTTTTATCTTACATTTACCAGCTGAAATTAAAGTAAAAAATTACACTCCCCTCCCACTGATGTCAGCCCAGTATACTAGCATGCAAACCTCTTACCCGTTTATCAGAGCGAGGGGGCTGATTTGCTGCCCCCACCACTGGATAAACACATCAAATTTCAGGATTGTTAGTAGATTGGGCACTGGCAGATCAAATTTTGGATTTATCACTCATCTCTGTTAAGGACATTGTTTTAAGTCTAACATTGCATTTAGTTGAACAGTGAAAAAAACCCCTAACATCAGTATTTAATAATATTTAATTCTGAAACTGTAAAAAAAAAAAAAAAAAAAAAAAAAAAAGATCCCGCTCATCTACACCAGTGAATCGGAAACTCAGTTCTCAGAAAAAGGACATTAAGATACTTGAGAACATAAGAACATTTGATAGCTGTTCACATGTCATGAGCGTTTCGTGAGTCTGCATAATTTTCCACTTTAAATTAACCAGAGATTGATTGCTCTAAAAGTGGACTTGCACTTTTCTTAGGAAAATGTGATTCTTTGTACGTAGATCCTTTTTAGATAGATAAATAAGCCCTCTATATATATTTTTTATAACTGTAGTCTTTTGGTTGATTCATAGTTTAAATTTTTTTTTTAAATATAATTGAGTATGTGAACTATTTAAGTGTTATGGTGAACATAGCTTAATATTATACAGCACCAACAATTTGTGGAGCATATTACAAACCATACACTATAATCTAAGGTTCCTATCTGACATGCATACATACTAGGGCCCAGTGCTTTTTTTCTCTCAGAGAATATGTGCAAGTATTCTCAGCCTACCATAAGTTACCCTTGTCTCCACCCTTACCCACCTCCCAGCATCTCTTGTCTCCACCCCCTACCAACCTCCTAGCACCACCCCTTTTAGAGAATACAGAACAAAGTATAGTTTTATGTGTTAGTAATTTTTATAGAATTTGTTGATGATAACAAGAAAGGCAGTAAAAATAGACCCGCTGCAGCCAACCACCATAGACCCCTCAGCCACAATAGATCCTCCGCAGCAACACTACAGCTCTCCTTCCCCCCCAGCGACAATAGACTCTCCAGTAGCCAGCATCAACAGACCCTCCAGCAGCCAAAAACAATAGACTAGACTCACCCCATTAACAGCAGACCCCAAAGTGTGGGCAGGAGTAGAGATTAAACGGTAACAATTTTTCACTGCAGTGGGCTACATAAAGGAACACAGACAGCAAGGAGGAGTCAGGACATCACAGCATCTTCTTCTTACTTTGCAAGCAGAGGGCATATCACATCACTGGGGACTAACTAACCTGACGTGAAACTAACTGAGCTGGCCTAGAAGTAAAAAATACGTGCCTGCAAATGCGGCTGAGATAAATCCATGGTCTAGCTGCACTTAAGTAGTCCCACTGCCTGGTATCTTCTAATGCTGACAACGACCTAGTGCCAGCTAAGGATGTAATCAAGCAATATTACTAGGATATACTGTAGGAGTCTCTATGAAAGCTGCTGTTTGGGGGTGCCAGGAGATATTCTGGGCTGCTTGCCTGCATGCCCAAGCACCCCTAGCCAGCACATACATTCAGTGCTGGCGGTGCTGCAGGTGCTGGAACTGCCTACAGCTATGCTTCTGCTGAAAAAAAGTTTTGCGAAGGCCTAATTTGGACAGGAGACAATTAACCACTTGCCTACTGGGCACTTTTACCCTCTTCCTGCCCAAGCCAAATTTCAGCTTTCAGCACTGTCGCACTTTGAATGATAATTACGCGGTCATGCAACACTGTACCCAAATGCAAGTTTTATGATTTTTTTTCACACAAACAAAGCTTTCTTTTGGTGGTATTTAAAAAACACGGGATTGTTGTTTTTTTGCTAAATAAACTAATAAAGATCAAAAATTTTGAGAAAAAAAAGTTTTAATAGTTTGTTATAAAATTTTGCAAACAGGTAATTTTTTTCCTTCACTGATGAGGCTGCACTGATTGGCACTGATAGGCTGCACTGATGGGCACTGATGAGGTGGCACTGATGAGGCGGAACTGATGGGCATTGATGGGCACTGATAAGGTGGCACTGGTGGGGACTGATGAGGAGGCACTGATAGGCGGAACTGATGGGCACTGATAGGTGGCACTGATGGGCACTGACAGGTGGCACTGATGGACAATGTTAGGCGGCACTGATAGGTAACACTGATGAGGAGGCACTGATGGGCACTGATTGGCAGCACTGGTGGGCACTGATTGGCTTCACTGGTGGGCACAAATTGGCAGTATCGGTGGACACATAATCAGTGTACATATCCCTTTTACACAAGCTGGTTATCGGCTTTCCTCTCCTCACGCTGTCAGCATGAGGAAAGGAGTGCCGATACCCGGCTTCTGTTTACCTCCGTGATTAGCTGTAATTGGACACAGCTGATCACATGGTAAAGAGCCGTTGATTGGCTCTTTACCTCAATCTGTGATCAGCAGTGTCCGGAGCACACTGCGATCATAGAGCGCACTGCTCACAGGAGCGATCACGGGAGGCCAATATATGATGGCGTCCCAGAAATGGATGACTACGCTGTAGCCATAATTCGGATATATTGCTGTCGGAAAGTGGTTAACATATTATTATCTTGCTTGCTGCATCTTTGCTGAGCTTTCATGAAAACAGACATTATATTTATATATATTTCAATAGTAAAGCACATAAACATATATAAAATGTACCTAAAATGCACCACACAGATGTGTGCTGATCATTAGCTACTGTGCTTGCCTATTACTGGCTAGATCATAAACATTATAACATTTATTGGATTTTTCCATGTTTAATCCAGTTAGGGGTATCTCTTTGAGGGTCTATCTAGACATTCTGCTGCAGTAATCCACGCACATTAATGCATTTGCATGCATTGAGATGTGTTACATTAAGTCTGACTGCTCATTTTCAGCTGTCAGTGCAACTCAGCACATGGAAAATACAGTTAAAATATAGTTTTCAATGCAATTTACTACAAGCGTTGTGCTAAAAGGTAAGTGCATTGTAGAGCACTGGGTATGTGTGTTAAGGTGCCATTTTATTTGTTCCAATGTGCATTGTGGTAACAGCACAGATCTGAATAGTCCCTCACAAGCACTTGTTGACAGTGGGTAGTTAGGAAACTCTGTTACTTTTAACTATAATGGCAGCATTGTGCTCAGTATTTTCATGTTGACTTCCCTACTGCTCGCTTCTGCCAAACCTTTGCCGCTTTAAGTCTGTGCAGATTGCTCAGTGCTGTATGTAGCCAAGTTCATGAGATAAGCAATGGTCTTCAAAATATATCAATTAAATGCAACAACAGTAAAAGTGTTTGGTTTGGAATGAGTGGAGAAGGGCAAGACATGTTTTACTGCTCTCTGAGCTCCCATTGGAGATATTTCCTTTTACTTCATATTCCAGTGACTCCAAGTAAAGCCCCAAGACACATGGGGGTTGATTTACTAAACCTGGAGAGTGCAAAATCTGGTGCAGCTCTGCATAGAAACCAATCAGCTTCCAGTTTTTTTTTTTTTGTCAAAGCTTAATTGATCAAGCTGAAGCTAGAAGCTGATTGGGTACCATGCACAGCTGCACCAGATTTTGCACTCTCCAGGTTTAGTAAATCAACCCCAAAGTGTCACTTGGGCAGTAGGGGTCACAGGCAGCTATAAACAAAACTGACAGGGCCTGAGAAGTGGTAAATAGGAGGAAGCTTCCCAACAGGCACATAGACAGCAGTAATAAACCTGCCAGAACTTCAAACTCTTTCCCAATGTATATAAAGCTAAATAAAAATAGCCCCCCTAATCAACACAGTCCTGTGCTCCTAGATCATCTATTTTAATCTTTTAATATCACCAACATGATGTAAGCAGAGGTAAACTTGGTTAGTTTTAAGGATAGTTTCATAAAAAATTTCAAACCACAGATGCCTGGGTAGGCTGTAAAGAATACACAAGGACCTTGTGTCATCATGGGGAAGATATAAGAACCCAGTGTATTCTCTTTGCAAGTAAGAAACATATAGATCTGTTTGTTGTTTGTTTTTTACATAACCAGTAATCTGTCAATGTCACTATGTTCTATTGTTCTAACTATTATATTTTACACAAAGCATCTTATTAGAAATGGTATCACACAAACCATGTTTGTTATAAGTTTATATAGTCATGGGTTTATGGCAGCTACATTTCAGGGGGCATTGATGATTTACCAGGTACAGTTGTTTCTGGTAAAAACCCTGGGAGACTAAAACAATAAATAATTAATATTTCCAACTGCTGTGGCCATGCATTTAGGAGACAATTTATAAAGAAATGGTGTGCACTAACTGCATTCATTCCACTTTTATTACTATGTAAGGCACCCTTGGCACATTTAGGCTAAAGCCTCGTACACACGATTGAATTTTCCGATGGGAATTGTGTGATGACAGGCTTTTGGCGGAAAATCCGACCGTTTGTACGCTCCATCGGACAATTGTCAGATTTTCCACAGACAAATGTTGAATTGCAGGCGTTAAAATTTTCTGCGGACAACTGTCTGTTGTCAGATTTTCTGATTGTGTGTACACAAGTCCGTTGGACAAAAGTCCAAAGTACAAACACGCATGCTTGGAAGCAAGGATGAGCCAGAAGCAGTCGGTCTTGTAAACTAGTGTTCGTAATGGAGAATTCACATTCGTGGCGCGGCAAATTGTGAAATTACAAAATGCAGAGCACATTCTTTTCTTCTTTAATGGGATAATAATGCAGCTGCTTTGCTGGTGATACTGATGGAGTTCTGCCAAACGTATTTTAAAAGGCTTTTATTTTCTAGTGATATTAAGAATAATATTATTATGCTTGTTTTTTTTTTTTTTTTTATTTGGGCAAGATACCACAACACCATTATCCCGTAGTTTTTAAGATCAATGATACAACTATGTTGGTGTCCTTTGTTAATTTTACATTGTATTTTTTTAAATGTAACTGCCTACTCCCAAACTGTCATTTGAAGTAAAACTTATAGCCAAGTATTATTCTCCACAATTTTTTTATTGTGCATTAAAAAAAGAAAACAAATAAAATTAGACATGCTATCTGCCAATAGAACTTTACCAAAAAGTGCATTCTATGCTTCCAAAAATATAGAAAATATACCAAATCAAATCATTATTCAACCAAAAAATAAAATAAAAGCCTCATGCACATGTCCTGCTTCTTAATATAGGGGGTCAACAATGCCAAGAGTTGGTGAAAGCAGGGGTCCGTCATTCGGAGATAATTCCGAAAATCAACCGGATTATTCTCCTGGAGCTCCCGCAGCAAAGGCATATGACATAATTGGTCATGATTAATAAAGCAACCAATTTTTGGTTCAAGAAATCCTCCTCCTCCTGTTCCTGGACTGGACTTGTGTCAAAGCAATAACTCCAAGGCCAATAATAAATAACATGTTATCTCCTCCGATTCCGCAACATATCTGGTTGATGAACAACCATTTAGAAATGAACTGAAAAGCGCGAAATGAAAAGCGCGAATCAACACTCACCAAATTTCTACTAACATGCAATTAGCAGAAGGAACTCAAAGGGTGGCGCCTGACAATTGAACTTCCTCTTTATCGGTTTGTAGTATGTCTAGTACGTCACTACATTCGTGTTTGCTGGCCGACAATTGTGTACCGTTTGTACGCAAGACAAAATCCAGGAACACGACAAAAGTCCGAATGCTTTGTCTGCGGAATATCTGGTCGTGTGTACAAGGCTTTGGAGTCACACCACTTTATTGCTCACTTCAAGATTCCAATTATGTTCAATGATACCAATTCACACCTGAGCACAGTGTTGTTTGAAGTTTGTTGCTTGAAGTTTGAAAAAATACATTTATAGTACAACAGTACAGTTTCTTTGGGGCAGAGTTGCGCATTTTGTTTCTTAAACATCTCAATGGGAACTCCTGAGTGAGATTTCTGGCCTCTAATTCTCCTGGTACTACCTGTCCACTCACTAAAAACAAGTCTGAAATGGGCAGAAAAAATATGTACAAAACAAAAAAATACTGCAAAAATGCTAGAAGAAGCTCACACTCAAGTCTGGTTCGTTCTAATGAATGGAGTTAAAAAAAAGTGCCAGGAGGAGAAAATGTGTCACATGACCTGAAACTGGTTATACGACAGAGCTCCCCTCCATGAGTTTTTTCTGCAGCATTATACAAAGAATA
This sequence comes from Aquarana catesbeiana, assembly GCF_042186555.1. Taxonomy (NCBI): domain Eukaryota; kingdom Metazoa; phylum Chordata; class Amphibia; order Anura; family Ranidae; genus Aquarana; species Aquarana catesbeiana. The sequence goes on from NC_133325.1 coordinate 147,500,664, forward strand.
AACCATGAGAACATAAATAAAATAAACAAACATAAATAAAATAAACAAATAAAACATTTGAGGCTCCGCACTGTCCTGCCTTTGTAGATTTTAAAGCAGAGTTCCACCCATAAAAATAAGTTTACATAACTGAGCAGCAAATAACATAACAACTGAAGTGCTAATGACAAGAATAAGAATTGCTTGATATTCTTTATGCAAGAGTATTAGTTATTCAAAAAATAAAAATCAAAGATTTGAGTGGAACTCCGCTTTAAAACGTAGGTATCCCATTATAAACAGGTCCCCTAAAGGCTCATTTAGAATGGAGAGGGAATACTGCTGTTTGCTCTCTGATGGCAACTACAGTGTGAACGCCACACTACTTCTGCATTTTACAACTCATTCATAAAATGTAGGCCGTGGTGTGAAGCCTCATGTATTCTATGGAGTTTCCTATGCATAGCACTGCAGAGATAGGACTTTAAAGCGGAACTAAACCTAACTAGTAAAAAACTGTGAAAAAGCAGCTTTTTATAGTAGAAGGGGCATGCTAGGTCTCTACTGCAAGAAAAATCATCTGCCTGCTCACAGTCTTCTATTGAAGGTACACTGAGCTGTGCATGTGCAGCTTAGCGAACTGGAATGACTGACATGTAAGGGATAGTGTCACCCCCCCACAAGCCAATCAAAAGGCACTCGGGGACTCGCGGAGAAGATGATAGCAGCCAGCGAGTGATGTAACCGCTGCACAGCTGGAAGGTAAAGGTGAATATTTTTAAGCGTGTAGTTCTGCTTTAAACTGTAAGTAAATTTTAGCAATGAGCTTCTTCTATTTTCTTTCTTTTGGTCTGTTATAAATTTAGCTAAAATCTCATTGTTATATCTGTTTGGTGAAGTGCAAAATGCTGCCAGAAGTCCAGTGTCCAAAAGTCCAGTGGGCTTGTAAGTTTCTGTGCTCTCCTCTGCATTATCTCTAGTAGTCTTACCAGTTCTGCACAAGTCTCCTCTGTAAACTACAAAACCCTCATGTTGTGCAGAAGAGAGGAGGGAATTGTGATCTGTACTTTATACTTTGTACTGTACACAGTAAAGTGCTGGTGTGCCGTATCAAACAATTGTGCATATATCATGATGTACATCAATTCATATAACATATTCAAAATTCATCAGTATATGGAAAAAAAAAAAAAACAAAATCCATATACTGATGTAGAGTTTAGCACTAGGGTCAATTTTACCATCAATACTGCAGCGGGTAAGTATTGTTGTTTTTTCCTGTTACCCACATGCACATTTTGGTTTTCTTTTTATTCAACATTTTTATCTTAATTGGCATTTGTCTTTTGACACCTTGCATGAGTGACACTTATAACACATAATAAAAAATAATCACAGAAATCCTATTTTGGGATCAGCAACGGGTAGAATGAAAGTAAATGTTTGGAGCTAAAATAGACATTTGTATTGGGAAATTACATTTTGTTCTTGCTATTTTTTTTTTTTTTTTAGAAAATATACTGGTATTCAAAAGTAAAAACAGATTGTGTTTATAATTATTTAAATGAATTACACAGTTCTTTGCAATTTAGTTACTCTTTTATTTTGTGTATACATTTGATTTTTTATTATAATTACCATTACCATTACAAATATAATTGCCATCTGGCTGAAGAATTGCTTTTGAAAAGGTATAGTTTATAGCCAATTCCCAATAGCACAACCTACATATGCAAGTGCCCACAAATTCTACAAAGAGAAGTATATTTGTACTGTTTGCAGAAATTCAGAGATTTGATTGGTTGTTTTCTATTGAGCCTAGAGCAAGTTTTTAGTATGATCGACATTCAGTTAGGGGCAATGATATCAGTGAAATAATTGTATTGGTAATATAATGGTATCAGAGTGTTAGCTTGGTTTCCACATTGCTGTGGAGAAATAGACTGAAAATGCCTGGTAAAAGAACAAACTTTATAAAGCCATCTTACCCTTTTCAGATAAGGTTTCAGGTCTGTAAATTTTAATTATGTTTTATTGCAGTTATTTATTCATCATGGAACAATATGATAAATAATTAATAACGTATAAATAAATAATAATAATGATAAGTAATTATACATTTAAGTCACCCTGTCACTACAGGGTTAAAGCTGAAACAGAATAGGCTCTATAATTACCTTCACAGTGGTCCACGCATTAAAAACGTCACTATGATGCAGCTTCCCAGTCGCTGCATGTATACCACACTTCTGGTTGTGGGGAACCTCTTCTCTCCCCACCATACACTGTGGTTCCTCCTGCTGGCTTATACATCACTACAGGGTAAGTTTAAAGCCACTCTGCTTTACAGGTTATTCTTCTTTCTGCTTTGACCCTGTAGTGGCAAGATCACTTAAAGACAAAGCCAATGTGGCAGTGGGGAAAAACAGCTGTTATATTAAAACAAACTCCATGCAATCACCTAAATACAGAGATGAAATAAATATATGGGAGCTGTTTTAGATGCAGACTGATTTGCAATCTATCTTGTCTATCCAGTCCCAAGATTTAGACAGCTCAGCTCCACAGCACAACCCTGTCTGGCATGGCAGGAAATCTTACAGATCTTGGTCCTCTCGCAGCCTCATACTGGACAGTGACAAAGAAGCAGTGGACTGATGAGCTCAAGGCTGGCCATAGATGGTTTGAATCTCAGCCAGTTCAGCAGAAAACAACTGAGATTCGAGCCATGTATCGGCAGGCTGAATGTACTAAGTTGATCGACTGATCAACTGGGGTAAAACCAGTCTGCTGGATTTTGCATATGATTATCACTAGTGGCTAGTATATATAATATAATAATAAATATAATTATTACTGTCTTCTCCTGGTGGAGGGAGAATACAATGGCTCAGCAGGAGGAATTTCCCTGTCAACACTGTCTGTATTGATGGGGGAATTGAGCAAATTTCTTTCCTGCAACCCGTGGTTGCAGGAAAGAACTTTGTTCCGTGCATGGGCTGCTCAACTCTCTGCCAATTTGTTCTGTTCTCTTATCAGCACGCTCCTTGTTAGCACAAGGCAATTCATTGGCTCTTTCTCCCTTCCCAAGTCTAAGGTCTGCTATATTGCAAGAGATTGATACCAAGCAAAATTCAGGCACTTGAACTGCTTGTGTTTTAACAATTATTGTAAATATGTAAAATACTGGGTGACATTAATTTGTGTCTTTTATATTTTTCTGGAGAACTTCTTTGAGAGAGTGTCTAAAAGCTTTTGAAAATCCTCAACCAACTTTCTACATGTTCCATTGATATGTATTTAAAATTATTTGTCTTTTTATTACAGTGTCTACAAAGAAAAACATATGTTACCAGTTAAAGATAATTTATAGTTTCAATACTTAAAAAAAAAAAAAAAAATATATATATATATATATATATATATATATATATATATATATATATATATATATATATCATAAATAACTTAACATAAATCATCTTATCAATGGGTGTTAATATTTTAAATTGTACATATCTTATAAACATATAAGTTATATGTGGGTAACCATGTTTATGCAATAAATATATAGGCTCTACTTTCTGCTGAGGCTAGGAATCAATTTCCTTGCTTTAGAGAAATTCTATGAGGTTGATTCAGGAAAGGAGTTGAAAATACACAGTTAGAATTATGAATAAGATACACTTACTTCAATCTTCTAATCATGGCCACAGACAATTTCTGTTTTTTTAAAGTTACCCTGGCCATGATCGGGCATTCAAAATTAACATAGCTTCACTTTTTTCACTAAATTAAGTTAAAATTCACTTTGCCAAGTGAACTCTTACCACTCTTTCACGCTTCTCCTTAATAAATCAACCTCTATGGGTAATTAAATTAAAGTGTATTTAAATTCGAAAAGAAAAATGTAATATACACATATCAGTTTACCAGTGCTTAGATGTGGTGGCTGCATTCGTCTTCTTTTATTTCACCTTTATTATGACCTGCTATTCCTGCCAGTAACATTTTCTCATGATACCATCTCTATAGAGGAGCAACATTGTCATCCTAGGAGAGGAAATTTGTTAGATCTATAGAACGACTCCCTCCTCTTCTCCATAACTTTGCATAGGTGTTTTATGTAGTCCATAGAGTGAGAGTTGGAAACAATGCCAATTAATAAAAGTGCAGCAGAGACAGTGAGCATAGGAAGTTATCAGCTCTCAAGATTTCTGGCTGGATCAACAGGTATCAAACTGACAATACCCGTTCAATTGTACATATATATTTAACATACCCAAAGGGGGAAAACATGGGGAGCCTATAGCTATGGTTTACATACAATTTAGGTAGAGAATGCATTATATACAGATGGCCACTGGAGGGTGGAATGCATAAACCTGTACGTAAAAATATTAAATATGAAACAGCAATTCAATTAGAATGTAAAAGTCTTGACAAAAAATTACCCTCAGGAAAAAAGGTGAACTTGTCGAATACGTACTATAATTTTTCTTTTAGGGATTTTTTTTTTATTTGTTGCATTATAGGGATAATACTTTTATTTTCAGGGGACTATATTTTATCATTTTTATTTTTCATGTATATGTAATACATATTTTAAATGTAACAGTACATCAAATTTAATGTTAATCCCATAATATTGTGAAACATAAAAAAATAATAGCTTACCCCTGAATAATTCTTCTCTACTATATTTATGTATTAGAGATGACTTCATTATTTTTTCACTGCTGACAAGCAATTCACCATATCACTGTTTCTTTTATTGCGGTCATTTCATGCATACATAGGTATTTTCATTTCATTAAGATAAACATTTAATTTATTATCACTCTTAAAAATACAGCAATGAATACAATGTCAATGTGGTAGAAATGTTAAAAAAAAATAAAAAATCAGCTGTATTGTTTTTATTACCTTTCGTTATTTGCTATTTTTATACAATCAACATTTAAATTCTCAATTCACTAAAGGTTATATTGTGTGGATCCACTGAATTTTCACAAGCATGAAATACTATTAATTTTCGTGGCATTGTGTCAATTCACAAAGATTAATACATAGATTTTCATGTGTTCAAATGCCACTACCATCTGGATGGCATTAAAATGTAGGTCAATACAAATGCAAAATGTAAGTACATGTGTGCACATAAGCCTGTATAGCTAGGTTTAATGATAGTTTGTATTAACACTCTACCTAACAACCATGATGATGCACCATATGCTTGTAGTCTCCCATTGTCAGCACAAGTGATTCTACCTATCACTTCTGGACATGTTTGCTGCACTGCCCCCTTCCCTTCTGCTGAAGATAATATGGAGTCAATCAGCCGCCACTCTCCTCCTAAAGTGGAAAGTTCACAAGGGATACTGGGAGTTGAAGTTCAAGAGCCAATGACCAGGACTTAGCAGTAATGTTATTGGAAGTGTCATCCTGCAACTTCATACCTACCTACTTCCCTGGCTGTTCACAAGGGATAGACACAGGAGCCTACGTGACCGCTGAATAAATATGCAAAAAAATATATTTTAGTGAACATTTGTATAACTTTGGAGATGCCTTTTATGGTCAGACTATACCCTACTTGTTTCAACAACTGAATATTTTCTTTATGAATATATATAAAAAAAATTGTATGCTGTATGAATAGGAACACATAACAAACATATAGCATAAAATGTTGTCAAATTTGAGTACAAAAGTGGATACACTTTAACCTTGAATTCTATAAGCTGAGCAGTTATATTTAAATTGCTTAATAACTATAGGACATAAAATATAATTCACACTTAAAATTTGAATGCAATATCTCTGTGCAGAAATTAATATTTTCATAAGAAAATTATCACGTGAAAAATGAATAAATGCAGCTAAAATAGCACATGCAACTTTGAGAATTGACCCCTTTGTTATGAATTGTGCTTATTCACATTTATGTATATAAATGATAAGCGGTTCAAAGCTAAAAAAACGTTTTCATTTGTTGGACACTGCTCAAAGCCTAATCTGTGATATTAAATTCTATTTTCAAATTGATATTTATAAGATATATTGTATTTTTAATATCAAATAGTGATTTATTTTTTTCATTCCACATGTTACAGGTATTTGGATAATGACCCTATCAACTATGTGGTTATTGAAATTGAAATGTTACCACAGAAATAAGAACATGCACTCGTTTTATCCTAAATCTACCCTAAAATATTTCTCTAGTGCCCAAATAAATGCATGCATTAGGAATAAATCTAATGTATGATGTTTTATTCAAATTCATTATTATTTTTTACATATTTCTAAATGAAAACTGTATAAATTGTTGTTTGACATTTCCAGTTACAAATACAAGTGAACAAATAGGAAAATGTAAAATGTTGAAATGTGGGGTCATGTTGTTATAGATTTATACGGATGCATCAGGATACCTTACAGCTTGAAGTATGGTTACTTTGTTGATCTTGAAGCATGAAACTGTTTTTTCTATAGCTTTATCTAAGGTCCAGCAAAATATGAAGTGCAGTAGGTTAATAGCTTCTTCCAGATATTGCTTTGCTTATAAACTGAACTGGAAGAGTTTTGGAATGAGTTCCAGCATTGTAGTACAAGCAAAAGACTCACCCAAGCTCTACTGCTATATGGAAGTTGATGAGCGGAGTTGGTGCACTGGCTGTGTAGTTAACTATGGGTCCATAATAGAAGAAATCGCCGGCAACCCAAAGCTTCTTCTTATAAAGATTTTATTTAGCACATTAGCAGTGTACAATCCACATAATGATAATGCTATTTGGCCAAAGCCTTCCTCATAGCATAAGTTAACAGCATTAAAAAAAATCTTTTAGAACAAAACAGCCCCTTTGGAAAGGGAAAAGGGGCGGTACAATACTTAATTGACAATCATTGAAATAATTAGTCAACACATGTGAACAGACAAAGTGAGATGAGATAGCCAGTGGGAAGGAAAGGGAGAAAAGCATTCAGGAAAGAAAAAGAAGCACAAAACAAAAAAATTAACCATATAAATCCCTAAGGGGACTGTATTTATTTCTAAAACAAATTTATATCCATCCTATTACAGTGGTGTAGTGGGTAGCACTAGCAGTAAGAAGGGTCGCTGGTTCGAATCCCAACCACGACACTACCTGCCTGGAGTTTGCATGTTCTCCCTGTGCCTGCGTGGGTTTCCTCCGGGTACTCCGGTTTCCTCCCACACTCCAAAGACATGCTGGTAGGTTAATTGGATCCTGTCTAAATTGTCCCTAGTATGTATGAATGTGAGTTAGGGACCTTAGATTGTAAGCTCCTTGAGGGTAGGGACTGATGTGAATGTACAATGTATATGTAAAGCACTGCGTAAATTGACGGCACTATATAAGTACCTAAAATAAAATAAAATAAATCCTATTATTCTTTCCCGCCAGGATTCTGGTATTAAGGGTGTAAATCCACTAAACTTCTCTCTGGAGAAGGGTGCAATTTATGTCACACCCCTCTCCCGGAGGTCTCTTGATTTTTTCTAAGCCAAAAAAAGAAAAAGGTCAAGGTTCCCTGCATGTACTGTTCAAAAATGTTTAGACACGTTAGATATATATTAGCATTGACCCTCAGTGGATGGATTGTGCATCCTATATACTGCATCTGACAGGCCTTGCATTCAATGACATAAATTACATGCTTAGAATTACAATTAATGTAATTCGTGAGGGAATGTGCCTCTCCTGTAGAGAAAGAAGTCACTGTTTTGCTCTTATTATGTCCAAAACACTGTCTACATGTGTTGTAGCCACATGGATATGATCCTGTGACACTCAGCCATGTATGAGAGTTTTGGTGTCAGAAGTGTTGGGTAGGTAGAGGCCACCATTTTTGGCTGCCCTCCTATAACAAACCCAAAGTGGGTTAAGAGTTTAAAGAGATCTGAATGGCAGCTGCTTAAGTGCATATGTCCTCTCTGGTTGCTCAGAAGAACTGCATGGCAATCTGCTTAAACGCATATCGTCCTTAATTTTAGCAGTGTTTTTAGTATTTAGTATTTTTGTGGGGTTGGACATGGCCATTTGAGGTCCATGCAATGAGCTGTTTTAGTGCATATTGTCGCACCCAATTGCCCTCCCTTCTCGGACAAGAGCCTCAAGCGCTATGGTAGTGCTGAGAGTAGCATTAGAACTTGGAGCTCATGCAGGAACCATGAAGCTTGGAGCTTGTGGGGATATTAAGAAGCCTAGGCAGGTATTGGTAGGGACATAGAGACATAAGTAAGATAGGGAACTCCCTTCCGCACACCCAGACAATTGAGTGGTAAGTGTTTATGTATGTATGTTTGTGAATAACCTTAAAATGATAAGGGCTAATTTTTTTCATGCAACTAGTAATTGTTAAGTAGCTTTATTGATAAGTTTATAGGGACTGTCAAGGCGCACAGTGTTCCTCGACATAGGTTCACCTGTCCGCGAATGCCAGTAAGCAGCTTGACACAGTCAGTATAGCGTATTTTTCAGTGTGACAACTTTATGTCTCGAGAGAGAAGCCTGGCTGGTTGACCACCCTAGCCAGTGAGTAGTTCCACTTTCAGAAATACATAGGCCAGCTCGCATAATCTGTTATTTTTTTCCTTCCAAGACAAAGGATTACTTAGGTAAAGGTAGGGTCTCATATTTATCTATAGCATCATCTACAGCGTTAAAAAAATATATATTTATACAGTAATTACGGAAGGAAAGGTTTTTGCAGTGAAAACTAGAATTAAAGTATTAACTAAAATGAGAAAGCAAAAAGAGAAAGTGCTGAAGAGAATAACCAGGAAGGTTGCTAAGAAGAGAACAGAAATTAGAAATGAGGAAAGTCTTTTTGAGACTCAGTCATTCGGGAGTTCTATATCATTCTCTTCTGAGCAGGAGAGAGTTAATTCTCTCATCTCTGATTGGGAAGGGTTACAGGAAAATAGAGAAAATGTACAGCCAAAGGGTTACTAAACCCTCGTTTTTTTAAATAACAAACATATCATACTTACCTCCACTGTGCAGTTCGTTTGCACATAGTGGCCCCCGAACCTCGTCTTCTGGTGCCCCCCAGCTGCGCTCGCGGCTCCTCCTGGCATCTGGAAACCCCCTAGGAGAAGTGCTCTCCCAGGGTGTTACCAAAACAAAGGAAACCCTAGGGGTGGGACTTTAAAGGCACTACCAATTTTTTAGTGCCTTTAAAGTCCCATCCCTAGGGGTTTCCTTTCTTTTTGTCCTTCATGGGATGTGGCACACTTAAAAATCTATAATATCAGAATTCTTCTCATCCCATCCAATCAAAAGAGAGGTAGAGAGAGTCTCCTCTGAGGGAATGAACAGGCTCGGGTGAGTAAAACGGGGGGACTGGGGGGCTGCTGGGTGACAGAAGTTTTTTCACCTTAATGCATACGATGCATTAAGGTGAAAAACCACGAGGGTTTACAACCCTTTTAATAAAAGAGGTTCAGGAAGGTGCAGAATTTGCTCAATTGTTGAAGAATAAAATGAAGTTGAAGGGAGTGATTCATTATTCTGTGTCCATGTGGTGACTTCGGGTCTACTTTTCTCCCCACAGAGCTCTGTGTGTGTGTGTCTGGGAGTGAGGAACAGAGAGTGCCAGCACAGGTTTGTATAGGAGTAATATATAGGGAATACATCCTTAATGATAGAAAGGTATTATTAACTTGTTGTAAGTCAGGTTGTAGTATCCTTTCAGTTTTGCATTATGTGGATTGTACACTGCTATTGTGCCAAATAAAATCTTTATAAGAAGAACCTTTGGGTTGTCGGCAATTTCTTCTATTATAGTTCCAGCATTGTGCCTTTCTCCTTTTCTAACTAGTTAACCCCCATTTATTCATATAAATAACAGACTTATACCGACAGAATATGTGGCAAACTGGCAGTTGAAACACAATATCAAACAGTGCATTGTTGGAAGTACTCGTCTACAGAAGCAATTATTGTCTTCAAAAGCAACATTATAAAGCACACACTAACTTCTTACATCACTTATATCTCTTACAGATTCTCGTAACATTTTTTTTTCACTTGAATTTGTAGGGCTGCTAGATTTCATGGCCATTTCAAGGGGTTTTTTATTTTACTGTAGTATTTAAAGCAGAACTTTACTCATAACAATTGATAAAAAAAAGAATGTTCTTTAGCAAGGAATATACATTCCACATAAAAAATTATGCTACCAAAATTAGTTTGTGCTGTACATTGCCTCCAGCATTGTTCCTGTTATTCTTGCTGCAGGCTGCAATTTTGTAAAAGCCCAGAGATCTGAGCAGCAGTTAAAGTAGAACTAAACCCTCCTATCCTTTTCAGCCAAGGAAGCTGACATCTGTTTGATGTGCAACTGCTATGGTGCTGCACATGTGATTTGTTATGACACCAGTCATTTGATGGTTGGACAGTTTGGTTGAGAACACAAGCAAATGTGACAGTTAGCATTCCTGACTTGCTGGACATGTAACTTTTTTTTTAAAGCGTTAATTTGATGGGTTTAGTTCCACTTAAATCTTTAGGTTGTCAGCAGATCTACCTCTTAGTATAGGCACTTATTTGTAATGTTTTACATAGCTATAACTGCTAAAGGGACCAGCCTGAAGTGGTCTAGCAAGACTTAATTTTCTGACTAAAGTACCACTTTAATCAACAGTAGAGATGTGCAAAATATCTCTCTTTCTGCTATAGCATTCTCAGTATTCTCTTTATTAAATTCAAGCTTTAGATATGGATGACAGCCAAGAATTACAGTGAACTGGATTCTCCACTAGAATCTGTAAGGATATGTGGGTGATCTTGCTCAGCAGAGCAATGTCATCTTTAGATTATTATTTTATAGTACTGAAGTTCTCTCTGTCAAGACCGGGTACCCACTCCTCCCTGAAAGGTGCCAATTGTGGCAACAGAGAGGGGGAGGAGGCAAACAAGCAGAGCTTCCCCTATTGGGTGTATTATGGAAGCTTACTAGCTTCTCAAAGATATATCCCTGGCTTGCCTGTAAAGGACATGACTTCCAAAAAAATGTATAGTTTTGGAGCTTGACATGAGTTTGGTTGCCCCAAATTCTTCCTGCATGCTTGTTATATATTTACTGTTATTTCTAGATCTACGGATATCACTTCTGTGTAAAGTGCTTCTTTCCATTGTATTAGATGATACCTTTGCATTTGTTTTTTTTTAATTGCTCTATGTTTCTGTTGCACTGTTCATTGGTAGCCTTTTCCATTATATCCATTGATTTTTATTTTTTATTTTTTCAAAAGATTTTATTTAATACATGCAAGGTGATAACAGAAAAAACAAATACGTTACAAAATAATAATTGAGTTGAATCTCAAAATTATGGTGGTATATATACATACTAAATAAGTATGGTGTAACCATAAATTGTCATCTAAGTAAGTACAAACAAAGAAAAAGAAGGACAATTTTGTTAATAAAACAAATAAGTTAAATGAAATTAGTTATAAGGAGTAACAGGTAATGTTGATAATTTGAGATATAGAAAAAATACTGTTGTAACGAGAGCTTCAAGTTCGTGAGAGGTAGACAGGGGTGAACCAAAGAGAACAAAGAGAAAGAGAGAAGGTGGAGAGGTTAAGATAGGGGTGTCCAATTGGCAGGTCCTAAAGACATTGTGGATATAGTCTGGATATATGTAGATCAACTACCACGGCAAGAGAACCTTCTCATCGAAAGTTGAAGGAAGATGTTTTATCCATGGATGCCAACGTTTTTCAAATTTGGGGATTTGATATTTTTCTATGGCTGCTATTTTAGCCTGAATCATGGAGGTATGCATCCATTGATCCATTGATTTTAATCACAATCTACTGGCTCCCAGTCCTCTTAGGTCCTTTCACTAATCTACCTCTTCTCTCTCCTTCCTCCCGGGTTTCCTCAGGAATCTTTGGGATTTTTTTTTCTCCATTCCTAATTACACGATCAAGCTATCCAAGCTGTTCCATGAATGTTTTTTTCCATTTTCATATCAACTTTTCCCCTAAAAATACCCCTTAAACCTTCCTCTCCCTTCCCAGACCCCCTCTTTAGGCTGTCCCTTTCTGCTTTTGCAGAAAGGGACAGCATCAGACTTTAGAATAGGGAGGGCTGGACTTACTATAAAGTGCCATGGGCGTATGCCTTTAGGCATCAAAGGCAAAGAGTCTATTTTTCCCTCTTTAGTTATTAACCTTCATTTTCCCATTATCTGGAGATCATTTCATGTAAGATTAGAATCAGTAAAACAAGAAAATGTTATGTGTATAAAAGGTGACCCTAGCTGGGGGGGGGGGGGGGGGGTGATTACTTGGGCTCCAAAGGCTGTGTATCTATAGGCTGCAGTGATGGCATTCCAGCCCTGGAATTAGGTTTATAAATCTGAATTTTAGATTCCAGTGACAAGATCATTAATCTCATAACTGTCTTTAGCAAATAACATCTTGCTCCAGCAGCTGCCTTTGGTTTCGTTGTCTGGGAAATGGCATTATCTTTGTTAATTGTGCAACCCAGGTAAAAAGATTGACTTAACTCTTTTATATCTATTCTCTCTGCAACATATTTTTGTCACTTTTTTTTTACTTTTTCATTGTCATAATTATTTATGTAGTTTTCCCTAAATTAACCTTTAATTCAAATTTCTTTGATTATTTCATTAACTTTCTCATCTTTTCACTTAGAAAGACCTGACTATATTTTACCATAAAATCATTAGCATAAGTTATACACTCTGCTTTACTATTCTATTATGGTGCCTTTAGGGTAATCTTTTATTTTTCTCATTACATACTCTAGAAGTAGGTTCAACAGAATGAAAGCAATATCGTACCCTTGCTTTTGGCCCTCTTCTGATAGTAGATTTTTTAATCAAAGTGCTCAGTTAACGTATTTTCTCTTCATTGTCTTTGCGGCTCATAACCAATCTTACCAATATCTTTGATGTAATTTTCCTATTTTCTCTAAAATCTTGACCATCTTTTTACAATAACATGATCATTTGCTTGTTTATAAATATATAGAGATTCATGGTACTCAACAAAGTTTTCCAATATCTGGCAAATTGTAAAAATATCATCAAATGGCCTCATATCAGTACACCTACAGTTAGTTACCTCCTCCACCTCCATGTAAAGATTTAGGCTCTTAGCTAATCCTTTTGTAAATTGCTTGTATATTATACCAAATAGGAAAATACCCGCGTAATTTCTATATATGTACAGTATATATATATATATATATATATATATATATATATATATATATATATATATATATATATAAATACCGTATTTATCGCCGTATAACACGCGCCGGCGTATAACACGCACCCCAAGTTTAGGAGGGAATTATAAGGAAAAAAATGTTTTAAGGAAAAAAACTTACATTTAAATGCCCATCAATGCAGCCTTGCACAGCGTCCATCTGCATGCTTGTCCAGTGTCATTTGCAGCCTTGCAGTCATTTGCAGCCTTGCAGTCAGCAGCCTTGGTGTCATTTGCAGCCTTGTAGTCAGCATCCTTGGTGTCATTTGCAGCCTTGCAGTCAGCAGCCTTGGTGTAATTTGCAGCCTTATCAGTGTCCATTTGCAGCCTTGCAGCTTTGTCAGTGCTGATCTGCAGCTTTCTGTGTCCATTTGCAGCCTTGCTCAGGCTGCAGTTAAACTGCAGTGACTTTTCATTGTCACTGCAGTTTGAAAATGGCGCCGCCGGCGCCGAAATACACAGAGCCGGTCCTCGGCTCTTCTCGGCGGCTCTCGTTCACTTTTGGCTCCACTCGTAGTCCCGTCCGGGATGGGCGTGACTGTGAGCGGAGCTATCCGAACCTAGCCGAGTACACTCGGCTAGGTTCGGGCGGCGCTCGAGTGAAGCCGAAAGTGGCCGAGAAGAGCCGTGGACTGGCTCTGTGTATTTCGGCGCCGGCGGCGCCATTTTCAAATCGCGGTTGGCGATTTTGAAGCTCAGTCAGCGGGGGATCGCAGGGGATCGGCGTATAACACGCACCCGTGATTTTAAGGGGAAAAAAGTGCGTGTTATACGCCGATAAATACGGTATATATGTATATGTAGGGACCTTGCCTTAAGATGGAGTGTCCCTAGACTAAACGTATTGTTTGCAACCATGCTGTAGCCAGCAGGAGCTCTGTTTCTGTTGTCTGAATTAGGTTTTTTTCCAAAGCCCAAGGACATTGCTTGCTTTGTGAAGATACAGTGTGTTGGGTTGTGAATATTTATTTTGCCTTGGACAATCACCGATGGGTTTATGCCAGTGATGTGGGCTGAGGAAGTACACTCGGCTAGGTTCGGGCGGCGCTCGAGTGAAGCCGAAAGTGGCCAAGAAGAGCCGAGGACCGGCTCTGTGTATTTTGGCGCCGGCGGCGCCATTTTCAAGCATTTGAAGCTCAGTCAGCGGGGGATCGCAGGGGATCGGCGTATAACACGCACCCACAATTTTCCCCTGATTTTAAGGGGAAAAAAGTGCGTGTTATACGCCGATAAATATGGTATATATATATATATATATATATATATATATATATATATATATATATATATATGTGTGTGTAGGGACCTTGCCTTAAGATGGAGTGTCCCTAGACTAAACGTATTGTTTGAAACCATGCTGTAGCCAGCAGGAGCTCTGTTTCTGTTGTCTGAATTAGGTTTTTCCCAAAGCCCAAGGACATTGCTTGCTTTGTGAAGATACAGTGTGTTGGGTTGTGAATATTTATTTTGCCTTGGACAATCACCGAGGGGTTTATGCCAGTGATGTGGGCTGAGGAAGAGGATGAATATTTGGAGAGAGCTTCTAAAAGGGTTTTTGCCTCCTAGGCTTTGTAGCTTGGGAATGTGTTTTTAGCAGAGTCCAGTTCTTGCTTTTCAGGCCTGCTGCCTGTGTATGATATCGCCACAGAGAAGTTCCTAAGCCTGGGCCTAAGGATTCTAAGCTGGTCTGTCTTTGGGCCTAAAGAATCAGAATGATGTCTGTTCTTTGAAGACTTCAGAAGAAGTCTGCTGCTATGCAGAAAAATATCCAGGAGAGCTTGCCAGATGGACATTGCATGGGGATCTCATTATTCAGCTCTTTAAGGTATGTGTGACTGCTCACATGGGGCCCAAGAACCAGGTTGTATTGGGAGGCTGTTACGGCAGTATCTAAGGCAAATAGGAGTACTTAGACAATCCATTGTCATTGGGAGGTTGCTGCTAAAGAATCCAAGACCGCTAATTAGCCATTCTTAAAGAATTCATGTGTAGCTGGAAAGGTTATACTTTAGAGCAGGCATGTCCAAAGTCCTGGTTTTGAACGGCCTGCCTGGTAATTTGGACATATATATCTTTTGTTGCCCCCAACGATCTCCCAGAGCTGGAAGAGCTGGAACTTTGTGCGTCGGAATTGTGTACACATGATCAGAATTTACAACGGATTTTGTTGTCGAAAAATTTGAGATCCAGATCGCAAATTTTGTGAGACGGAAATTCCGATGGAAAATGTCCGATGGAGCCTACACACGGTCGGAATTTCCAACAACAAGCTCCCATCGAACATTTTCCGTCGGAAAATCCGACTGTGTGTACGGGGCATTAGACTGAATTTTAATGGTTCAAAGAATGTCAGACAAAATGATCGGCCCCTCATGCATGTTCACCACATCAAATCTGGCCCTCTTTGAAAAAAGTTTGAACACCCCTGCATTAGAGACATCAACAACTTTGATAATACTGGGAGGCTGCTACTGAAGAAATTAGAGTCACTAGCCATATTTGTTGCTGACAGAAGAAGGCCTAATACAATTTGGCTGTTTTGGGTATCCTGTACTTTCTAGACATTTTAGCCAGAACAGTTCGCAAAAGAAGCAGGAGGCAAGAAGTCTCCCGTTTTTGAAATTTTCTTCCTCTGTTTTCATTTCTCATCCCCTCTCCCCACCCCATTTGAACTTACTGCTTTTCTTGGCCCCCTCCTTTGCTCACCCTACTCACATATGCCCCTAATAACCAACAGTTTACCATACTGCCCAAGTCCCCTCTCCCTGTGCCATACTACCTTTAGTCTATGATCATTACACCCTTAGTGACACTAAACTCTGGTTTAAAAACAAATTCTAATTGAAAAAAGTACCTGCTATTGCTGTCGAGTCTCCTCCAAAACTCAAAATTGATTTTTTTTTCCTGCTGTGATCTAACTTCCTGTTAGTTGGTGGCGTCCAATCCTGTATGAAGGAAGAAAACCATGCTCTCTTGCTTATTCCGGAGATGGACTATGGACTATGAGATTTGTAGTGTACATAGAGCAGTGCACATGTCTGCAACTGCTCATTACAAACAAACAGAAGTGAGGGGGGAAAAGAAAAAGATCAGGGGCTCACCAAGGACATTACAAGGAGGCAGAAAAGCACAGCAAGGAACAATTTTATCAAAAATAAATTACAGGGCCATTAAAGGGGTTGTAAACCCTCATATTTTTTCACCTTAATGCATCCTATGCATTAAGGTGAAAAAACTTCTGTCACTGACTGGCCCCCAGCCCCCCCGTTTTACTCACCTGAGTCCCGAGATTCATGCGCCAGAGATGTGCTCTTCCCCTCTCTCCGTTGTCTCGGCTCTTGATTGGATAGTTTGATAGCAGCGCAGCCATTGGCTCCCACTGCTGTCAATCAAATCCAATGACGCCGGGCCGAGTCCTACATTCTGCGTCTATGGATGCCGAATGCTGGACCTGGGAGCGCGGCCGCAAGGTAACCCCCCCGGGAGAGTGCTTCTCCTAGGGGGTTATACGTTGTGGGGAGGAGCTACCAGCGCCCCTGGGGGACCTCAGAAGTCAAGGATCGGGCCCACTCTGTTCAAAACATACTGCGCAGTGGAGGTAAGTATGACATGTTTGTTATTTAAGAAAAAAAAAAGCCTTACTTTAAGTAGTAGATGTGTATAGATTATTTTTGGAGAATAAGGATTTTGTTTAGTCCCATGTTAGTTGACAATCTGTAAACATGTGCCTCATTTGAACACTTAAATTGTTCACTGCTGCAAACCCCTAATAAAAAGTATTAAAAGGAAAAAGTATATAGACAGAATAGTTTAAACTGTAACTATTTTTTATAGTTTTGGAAAGATTCAAAAGTATTGGAACTTCTATTATGATTGTCTGTCTGAGGCCTTGAGTAGATTTACCCATGCTTCTTGTCTCAATAGCAATGTTGTCACACAGACAAGAGGTGAGGAATATCTCCAACAGCGATATAGCAATAAAAAGCTTTCAAGGTTTTCAAGGCTTTCCTCCTACAGTACTAAAACAGAGTGCTTTATAGATATGTGTTTCTCTTGAAGATTTCCTCTCACTTCCTTGATGAGAGTTTGGGATTGATCTACTAAAGTGACTAAAGCATTTTCACTTTGTGACATGTATGTTCACTTGGCAAAGTGAATGTTCACTTAGATTAGTGAACAAGGTGAAACTGTTCAATGAAAAAATCAAATCCAAGTAAAAATTCTATTTCACATGATTAGGTATTCAAAGTGATCACAGCTTCAAAGACCCTATTTACTAAATAAACATATACTTTGCTAAATGAACCTTAACTACTTTAGCCCCGGAAGAATTTACTCCCTTCTTGAGCAGGCCATTTTTTGCGATTCGCTACTGTGTTGCTTTAACTAACAATTGCGGTGGTGGTATTGGTGGTATTTGATCACCTCTGCGGTATTTATTTTTTGCGCTATAAACAAAAAAAGAGCGACAATTTTGAAAAAACGCAATATTTTGTACTTTTTGCTATTATACATATCCCAAATTTAAAAAAACAAAAACAAATTTTTTCCTCAGTTTAGGTTGATATATATTCTTCTACATATTTTTGGTAAAAAAAAAATCACAATAAGTGTATATTGATTGGTTTGCGCAAAGGTTATAGCGTCTACAAAATAGGGGATAGATTTATGGCATTTTTTTTTTTTTACTAGTAATGGCGGTGATCAGCGATTTTTATCATGCCTGCGACATTGCGGCGGACACATCAGACACTTTTGACACTTTTTTGGAACAATTGACATTTATATAGCGATCAGAGCTAAAAATAGCCATTGATTACTGTATAAATGTCATTGGCAGGGAAGGGGTTAACACTAGGGAGCGATCAAGGGGTTAACTGTGTTCCCTAGGTGTGTTCTAACTGTGGGGGAGATGGGACTGACTAGGGGAGGAGACTGATCGGTGTTCCTACTTAGTAGGAGCACACAATCTGTCTCTAATCCCCTGAGAGAATCGGGATTTGTGTGTTTACACACACAGATCCTAGTTCTCGCTCTGTCTCACTCTCGATCTCGGGTGGCTGGCGGTCATCATGCCCGCGGGGCACATGCGTCGGCTCCGGGGACATGCTGCAGGCGCGCCTGCTAAAGCGTCTTAAAGTATAACTGCAGTGGTTGGTCCGAAAGTGGTTAACTTTGCTAAGTGAACAGCTTCTATTCCTTTAGTAAACTAACCCCAAAATGTGTGTACAAATGTGAATCACAAAAAAATCACAAAAAAAACTTCAAAAATGCTTGAAGAAGCTTACTCTCAAGTGTGAACCTAGTCTTGTAAAGCAGTGGAGTTGATTTACTAAAACTGGAGAGCGCAAAATCTGGTGCAGCTGTGCATGGTAGCCAATCAGCTTCTAACCTCAGCTTGTTTAGTTTTGCTTTGAAAAAACAAAATGGAAGCTGCTTGGTTTAAATGCAGAACTGCACCAGATGTGCACTGATTTTTGTCTTCAGATTTACCAAAACCATGTAGTGCAAGGGCCTACCTGATTACATACAAATTGAAACTCCTAAGGTTTAACCTCATATTATATGGTTTTGGTAAATCTGAAGGAAAAAATCAGCAGAAAATCTGATAGTGTGTATGGGGCTTTAAACTCCTAAACTTTTAATGTGGCACTCTTGCATTTCTCTGTACACCTTGCTTATAAAAAGCATGGTCTGTGAATTGTCAGTTTATCGGAAGACGTGAAGACCAGCTAAATTATTGGATTAAACATCTTGTGCATCCAATACTGAAAATGATGGTGAGGATGAGTTTTATGTATTGACTATAATCTCCAGATTAGCAGGTGTTGGTGTTGTGTGCAAAGGTGCTCTTGTCCATGTATTAAGTTATTTTCTTGTCATTATGCACTTATTTTTGTTCCCTCCATGCTGCTCAGTCTTATTAAAGAGAATGCATAGACTTCTGCCTGGAGTTTGCATGTTCTCCCTGTGCCTGCGTGGGTTTCCTCCGGGTACTCCGGTTCCCTCCCACACTCCAAAGACATGCTGGTAGGTTAATTGGATCCTGTCTAAATTGTCCCTAGTATATGTATGAATGTGAGTTAGGGACCTTAGATTGTAAGCTCCTTGAGGATAGGGACTGATGTGAAAGTACAATGTATATGTAAAGCGCTGCGTAAATTGATGGCGTTATATAAGTACCTGAAATAAATAAAGAAATAAATATGTATATATATATATATATATATATATATATATATATATATATATATATATATACATATATACATATATATATATATATATATATATATATATATATATATATATTTATGAATTTATATGTAAAAGAGACAAGCTTGACATAAACATTTGAAAAAAAGGAATTGGTGGGGAGCGCTAAAGTGACGTAGTATTCCTAAAAAATGAAATACAATATATTTGGAATTAAATAGTATTTTGATAAAGTGGAAAACCACTGCACACCAGCCTACCTAAATAGAACCAAAACATCAATACTGTGTGATAAATATTGGGCCTATAATGATAACCAGTGTTTACACAGACAAAGTGCTTTAATTCCAAAATAGCAATGACATAATGGTCATATATATCCCATAATTTTTCATAAAACATAACATGTGAATCACACATAAAACATATATCCATGAAAGTCCATATGTGATATTGATCTTGTGTCTGAATCTTGTAATCAAACGGACAGTGGAACCCCTTCACCACCTAGGGATATCACCCAAAAGTGCTCATGAAATGGGTGTCAGCTTACCAGATGTAGTTGACCTAATTCAAGAAAAAAAGGTCAAATACTGTAGGCTTTAGCAAGATTATGCTTGCTGCAATGAAGAAATCTGTAGACCGGACTCCTGCCCTCACACCAAAAGATCTTTCAACTCCGAAGTCAGGGAATGTCCAAGTTCATCCAGCAGAATCTGATCCGGCAGACCCTCACTAGAAGTAGAAAAGGGAAATGCTCATCATATCCGTGATGAAAAAGGATGTATGAGGTCCAACATAGGTAGTCCTGAGGGTGGTCCGGTGTGCTGCTAGTTGTGATGAATCCCAGCTGACCAGGAGACCAGCAGAGGGAAACCGCAAGGAGAAGCAAGGAGAAGCCACCAGGAAGAACAGTTGTGATGCCGGGACCAGCGTGGAACGCAGGACCCAGAAATGACGTCAGCAGGAAGCAACTGGGGCCAGCGTCGACCGCCGATGTCCAGAAATAAGGAAAAAGGGGCGGGATGTGTTTTGTAGCGTGCAATTGGCTCCTTCATGCCAATAAACATTGTGACATAAACATTGTTATCCATGCGTATTGATATTTTTAAGAATTTTTTATATGTTTAGCTTGTAATTTTATATGCATATGAGGACAGTCATATTAATCATTACATTCAGGAACTTCCTCCTGCTTTTTGTGGACAATGTGAAGCAGAGGTGGGGGACTCGACTTGACTCGAGTCAGACTCGAGTCACCTGTTTGAGGACTTGCGACTTGCTTGACAAAATTAAATAAATGACTCGACTTGACTTTGACTTGTCACTAATGACTTGCGACTTGACTTTGACTTGGGCTATTTGACTTGCAATGACTTGCAATGACTTGGCACCACCAGTGCTGTGTCTTGGCCTAGGCAAAAGCCCCCCCCCCAAAAAAAAAGAAAGCTCCCCCCGAGTCCCGGCTTCGGGGTAGATCAGTATTTTGACTTAATTTGTGACTTGACCAAAATAAATGACTTGACTTGACTTGCTTGACTTCTAGCAGGGACTCGACTTGACTTGCTTGCTTTTCGCCACAGTAACTTGGGACTTGCTTGTGACTTGAAGGTTAAGACTTGAGACTTGCTTGTGACTTGCACATGTGTGACTTACTCCCATCACTGATGTGAAGCATCAGAATATCAAAGAAACAGTAGTGCTTTCAAAGGTATGTCCAATCTAAACTTTGACATTTTAGCTATAGGTGGCCTAATTCATCTGCTGGCTCCTCCTATTTCCTGGGTACTTTAGATGTATGATTCTGTTATGTCTGCTGATAATCTACCCACCCACCTTGGAGCATTCCTAATCCTCCTATTGAATTCCCCCTACATAAAATCCAAAAGCACTAATGGACCCCTTCATAACTGTTGTGGCAGGTATGCACATGCATCTCAGTAATTTAAACATAAAGGGTTCACTACCAGAATCTCTGAGTAACAGATAAAGCATGCACGTATTTTAATGGCAGCATTTACAAAATCTGAAATATCAGTTACTGGTACAGTGATTCTTTATTATACAGTATAATAAACAGCATACATTTAAAATGTCTGTGTAAGCATTGTAGCAGGCCTTTGTATCACTAGCATTAATAATCAAGATACAGAGGCTCTCTGATGGGTGCTTTGAGTTTATTATCTCAATAATTTTGACAAACAACATTCACCGAGCACTGTGAAAACTATAAACCAAACATAAATGGCCAAGCAATGAATACAGCATACATCAAACTGATTGCAACAGGCATAATTTCAATATGCATAAATGACAACTTTAATATTGAGATACATACCTTGGTTCCACCTAACTTCCGGGTATAAAACCTTAAAGTGTATTTCCAACTTTGCAGCCAAATTGGGAAAATACCTACTTTCTATTTGTTACACATTCTACATGTGTTTGCGTCTACAAACTATGGTATATATACTGGAGGTTTTATTTATTTATTTTTTTATAATAGTAATGGCGGCGATCAGCGACTTATAGCAGGACTGCGATAATGCGGCAGACATTCTGACACTAACTGCTAAAAATATGCACTGTCACTGTATTATTGACACTGGCAGGGAAGGGGTTAAACATCGAGGGCGAACAAGTGGCTTAATGTGTGCATAGCCAGTGTTTGTGTACAATATAAGTGCTGCTTTCACTAAGGAAAGTAATAGATTTCATTCCCTGCTTTGCGGGAAAAAGAAATCCATTACTTCCCTGCTAACAGGACAGGGCTCTGCCTTGTCCTGTGTTTTTTTCGGATGACTGGTGGTTGCCGACAGTGATTTATTGGCCCGCACCTGCTGATTGACATATGCTGTTTTTAATCACAGCACGGCCGGGTCGCCTGCAGCGTACTGGTTTATATGGTCGGCAAGCAGGTAACATCAAATACCCTATCTTGTCCAAGAAAACAGGGTGTTTGCTTGCACATGATTGGATGATTAAGGTGAACACACCTTCACCTTACTTACTAAGTTAAGTGAACATTCACTTTGTAAATTGAACAGACACTTTCTCAAGTAAACAATCAACTTGCTAAATTTACAGTCTCTGTCCCTTTAATAAAGTGGAAACGGAAAGGTTTCTTCACAGTAAGAGCTGTGAAAATGTGGACTAGACTCCCTCCAGAGGTGGTTCTGGGAAGCTCAGTCGATTTCTTTAAAAAAGGCCTGGATTCTTTCCTAAATGTACATAATATAACTGGGTACTAACATTTATAGGTAAAGTTGATCCAGGGAAAATCCGATTGCCTCTCGGGGGATCAGGAAGGAATTTTTTCCCTGCTGTAGCAAATTGGAACATGCTCTGCTGGGGTTTTTTGCCTTTTTCTGGATCAACTGTGGGTGAAGTATTGTGTATATGGGATTGTATTTTTTTTTTTTTTTGGTTGAACTAGATGGACTTGTGTCTTTTTTTAAGCTGACTAACTATGTAACTATGTAACTATGTAACTGTGTAAAGCAACCCCAATGTTTGAATCAGAGAATATAAGAATATAAACATATGCAGAATGTATGAGGTCTAGTGGTGTAATGTTATCCACATTAGACTTCTTCGGCTAAGAAAAGGAATACAGACATAGATGAAAAGCTTCTGTGGAGAAATATAATAACTGAGCTATTAACATCAAAATGTTTGCTAAACTATTCAGATATAGTCCCATACAATTAGATTAAATACTTTTTCAGTGTCATCACAGAGCCAGAAGAATTATTACTTGTAAAACTGGTATCTCTATATTCCTTATGACTACAGAACAGATCTGGATTTTGAATCCTGGTGGACTTGAACTCAAGAAGTAAAAATTTGCAATCTTATAGAGATCATCTACAGTTTTAAAATTGTTAATTGTGCCTGGACAGTACTCTGGAAAAAATGACTTTCATCTTGAATTCCTCCTGTAAAATAGAAGTGTATTTCCTCCTGTGCCTTGAGCCTTATAGCTATATATCTGCAGTGTGAGATCTGACACACTGTTGGGGGGATATACCAAAACTGGAGCACTCGAATCTGGGGCAGCTGTGAATGTTAGCCAATCAGCTTCTAACTGCAGCTTGATTAGTTATGCTTTGACAATAAAACCTGGAAGCTGATTGGTTACTATGCACAGCTGCACAAAGTTCTGCGTGCACCAGTTTCAGTAAGGCCGGCCATAGATGGTTCTAATCTCAGCTGGTTCAGCAAGAACTGTCGGAAATTCAAACCATTAATGGACAGGTTGAAAGTACCGAGTTGATCAAATGATCAACTTGGGTACAACCAGTCTGCCGGATTTGCTTGCGATTATCGCAAGCGGCTGCTATAGCCACAAGTGATAATCACTGTCTTCTCCCAAAGGGGACGGCTTCCCCACTGTCACATCTACCCCAATGCAGGTGGTTAGACACTATAGCTAGCTACTGTGTGCTTCACCTATAGCAGCCCCCTTTCCCTTAAGGCAAGCAGGCCTACCGGTACTCAGTTGCCCCCAGGACTTATACACAATGCTATAGTCCCTGGCCACCACGCCAAGGCAGATGCGAACTGAGCAAAGCAAACAGATACTTGCAGTTTAGCAGACATATAGCATGGTTCTATGACAGTCCAGGTAAAAGACAGGTTGAGTTCAGGGAATAGTCCAATATTCAATCCAAGTCATACACAGGGAAATCCAAACTAGTAAAGGAGGGTAGACAGACATGGGGCTTGATCAGGAACAACACATGTATCACTTTCTATCACAAGCAAGGGATTGAAGGGATTGAGCGTTTGGCTTGCTTATAACAGGTGACTGACCACATCAATCACCTTGCAGGTGGACACAGACAGGGAGAATGCAATAGCCAAAACCCTGATGCGACAATGAGAAGCAGGAGCACTTAAGTGATCCTGACACTCCCACCGGGAGAAGACAATTGCTCAGCAAAAGGGATTCCCCTGTCAGAACTGTCTGTCTTAAGGATTCTCCCACCAATCAGCAGGGGTACAGTTCTGACACGAGGGAGCAAAAACTTTACCAAAAGAACTAAGAGTCTACACAAAAGGCAAATGGAACAAGGCACGGCAATTCAGTAATGAGGAATTGATCAGCTGCAGGGAGACCACAGGCAATACTGGTTAGTAGTAACTATAGATTGTCTTCTTTACAGGGCTGTCCTTTTTTGTAAGTAATCCTAAACTGACAGGGTTACTTTAAAGTGGAGCTTCATCCTCCCAATTAACATTGATTATTTTCAATCCTCACATTGCTAGCATTAGTAAATTGATAGGAAAGTATATCATGTTTACCTGTTTAAAAACTTTTTTTTTTTACATTTCTTCAATTTTCTTCAACCCTAGTGACTATTTTACAACATACCTGTTTTCATCAACATTAAAATAATTTTCTTTTCTACATCTATACGTGATGTACAGTATATATTATACCTATTTTTTCATTGGTAATGACGCACCTCATTCAAAGTCCCACCAAACCCTCTTCCCCCTCTTCTTTCTCGTATTTAAAACATCCCTCCCTATTGGTGGTCAGTGACAGTTTGGATTAACCCTTTCATGGTGCAGCATGAAAGGGTTAATAAACACTGTGACTGGGCACTAATGCAGCTTTATACAAATTGTTATACAAAATTTGTTATACAAATTGTTAACCCCTTGGGGAAGTGAGGGGCATAATCAACATTTCCACTAGCTAGTAATGCAAGGGGTTACTAAACACTAAGACAGCAGTTATTTAACCCCTTGCATTGCTGGTGGTAATGTTAATTAACCCTATCACTCCCTTTAAGGGGTTAATCATTTATTTGTACAAAGCTATCTCCAGCTGCTGCACTCACACTTCTGTTTACCTCCATCCCGCTCGGCGCTGCTCACTTCCTGGTCTGAAAATCATGTCGGAGCAGCAGTGGGGGGGGGACTAACTTCCCCTGTCTGGCGGAGATGACTCTGATATAAGTGCTGTTTTTTCGTGCAGAGTGAAGGAGCAGAGAGAGCGCTCCAGCGCTCAGCACTCCGCTGCCACTGCTCTGCAAGGTGGCGCCCAGGGCTCCTTCCCCCCTGCCCCGACCCTGGTTAGAACTATAGAAATTCTCTCTCTCTCCTCTATTCATAACATAGGTAGGAAATGTTCTGTAGATCACTGCCTGTTGACAGGCTGATAATTATACCTGAGATTGTGAGCTCACTGGATTTTCTGACAGGATCCCTTAGGTCTGGTTTGCACATGTGCATTTTTATGTGCATTTTGCAGCACATCAAAAAAATCATGCTTCATGAAAATACACTCAATCAAGTCTGTTCACATATGCAAGCTGCATTGTAAGGCATGTGCAATTTTACATGCATTTATCTGCATTTTCTGTCCTGTTAAAGTCTTTGGAACTACATGAAAATGCACATATTGTACATTCTCATGCTTTTTTCGTGCATTTTTAACTTGTGTGTGAGCACCTTCCCTGGATACCTGCTATGTACACAGCCACAATGACAGCAACAATTGCTGCAGCAGCTGAAAATAGGAATGAAAATCAGCCATGTTTCCTTAGCTCCATACACTGAAAACCAGGATGCACATTCCCTTGTGATGTCACTGCAGGAAAAGCATCATCATTGGTTAACAATAAATAATGTAAAATGCACTAAAATGCACAAAAACAAGCACTTAAAAAATGCAAGCATAAATGCATGACAGTAGAATTGAAGAAATGTGGACAGGGTCTTAAACTGTTAGTAATATACTAAGAAAAATGGAAATGTTGCTTCGAAAGTCTGTAACCAAGAGAAGACAAAATATATTTAATTAAGATTTATAGGTTGCTTAGAATGAAAATATTTAGGAATAAATATATATGCTAAATGGTACTTTTTTTGCGCTGATGTTTAAGATTGAGGGCAAATTTGGTTCTAAAAAAAACCTTTAAATGGCAAGAGAAACAGTGCCACTAGCTGACTGAATAGGCAGGGCATATATTAAAATCATGGCATTTTACTTGCATAGGATTGAATATTTTAAGGGAACATGAGGGAACATGACTTAACTATATTTATAACCCATAATTCCTTTATTGTTCTTAGCCCTGGTCTGCAGACACTGTATCTAAAATTTACATTAGCAGTTGGTGATCTTCAATCATTTCATGGGTGCACTACAACATAGAAATCTCTACTAATGACCTTTCTAGATAAGTGGCGCTGGGAGCTTAGGTACAGAGATCATAGAAATGAGATGACTCAACCACCTGCATTGTTCCAAAGCAGAAATGTAATTATAAATAATTATCAAACAGAAAAAATAACCGACTTGCCAAAGGCTTTGGTTTTTATGCAGGCATAGTTGTGCAGCGGCCATTCCCAGTTTCTGTTATCGTTAATCTTGTTTTCTGGGAACCCCTTCTGTTTATCTGTATGTAATGCATTGTAGATACTGTATTCCCAAACACACATAATACAGCCTATTATATACAATTACAAATGGTTGTAGCCCTATACAAAATTGCATGTGAGGAATTGCTGAATTTAGCCGCATGGTATTGTATAAAACTTGGATTATGGTGATTGTTAAGTACATGACTCTCTTTGGCTGCTTTGCTGATTCTTTCTGTTTTGTGTTTCAGGTGACAAGCTGCCTGCCGTTGCTAGGAAGATTTAGCTCAGCTGCTGAGCACTGGATTGGTGACAAATCCTTTGGCGGGAAACACCTAGCCAATGAGTGTAACCTGTTACCTCTATCCTCTCCTGTCACTGGGCGGAGTCAGCATTTACCTCAGGTCTCTCAGCTGGACTCACCTCTGGATTCTCCTCAGCCTCCCTTTTGGATATTTTGACCTGCTCTCAGCCCAGAATGGATATTGTACTTCATGAACTACTTAAAAAGACTAATTCCCCTGGAGGAAGGGTTGCCTCAGTCATTTAATTCATTCTTTTTTTTTTTTTACTTTTCCCCCCTCAATTTTCACTGGTGACAGATGTATCATCACTTACATCTGTGGGCCCTGGGTTTGTATTGTGCCTCTCATTCCTGAAGTGCCAGGGCTGCCCTGTATACTGATGGTAATGGGTTCCCTGAGGTCAGACAGGGAACTTTTCATCCACCTGTAGACAGAACAATACTTGAGGCAAGACTATAGGAGCATCACATCACCACTGGGACTTTACAAGGACCAGAAGAGAAGAATCGCTTAATGGAAGTGTCAGAATACAGGCCGACAGGACAGGAGCTACTGTGAAAGAATACACAGGATAAGGAGGCCCTACTCTTCTTCAGACACCCGCAGCACCACTGTTCCTGCCAGCGTGAGCCAGGTAGGCAGCGAGCCTGAAGCTGCTACCATGGGCTGGCAGCATGATCAATACCTTACCAACAGGATCATCATCATCACAGACTAGGGATGAGTGAAGGCTCTGAGGGCTGGGAATGTACACAGACTTCACTCTGTTCTGTCTGCTTCAGCCTCCTCTGTGTCAGTGTCTTCCCTGCCCAGTGTCCTCTGTGTCAGTGTCTTCCCTGCCCAGTGTCCTCTGTGTCAGTGTCTTCCCTGCCCAGTGTCCTCTGTGTCAGTGTCTTCCCTGCCCAGTGTCCTCTGTGTCAGTGTCTTCCCTGATCAGTCTCCTCTGTGTCAGTGTCTTCCCTGCCCAGTGTCCTCTGTGTCAGTGTCTTCCCTACCCAGTCTCCTCTGTGTCAGTGTCTTCCCTGATCAGTCTCCTCTGTGTCAGTGTCTTCCCTGCCCAGTGTCCTCTGTGTCAGTGTCTTCCCTGCCCAGTGTCCTCTGTGTCAGTGTCTTCCCTGCCCAGTGTCCTCTGTGTCAGTGTCTTCCCTGCCCAGTGTCCTCTGTGTCAGTGTCTTCCCTGCCCAGTATCATCTGTGTCAGTGTCTTCCCTGCCCAGTGTCCTCTGTGTCAGTGTCTTACATGCCCAGTGTCCTCTGTGTCAGTGTCTTCCCTGCCCAGTGTCCTCTGTGTCAGTGTCTTCCCTGATCAGTCTCCTCTGTGTCAGTGTCTTCCCTGCCCAGTGTCCTCTGTGTCAGTGTCTTCCCTGCCCAGTGTCCTCTGTGTCAGTGTCTTCCCTGATCAGTCTCCTCTGTGTTAGTCTGTCCTCTGTGTCAGTGTCTTCCCTGCCCAGTGTCCTCTGTGTCAGTGTCTTCCCTGCCCAGTGTCCTCTGTGTCAGTGTCTTCCCTGCCCAGTATCCTCTGTGTCAGTGTCTTCCCTGCCCAGTGTCCTCTGTGTCAGTGTCTTCCCTGCCCAGTGTCCTCTGTGTCAGTGTCTTCCCTGCCCAGTGTCCTCTGTGTCAGTGTCTTCCCTGCCCAGTGTCCTCTGTGTCAGTGTCTTCCCTGCCCAGTGTCCTCTGTGTCAGTGTCTTCCCTGATCAGTCTCCTCTGTGTCAGTGTCTTCCCTGCCCAGTGTCCTCTGTGTCAGTGTCTTCCCTGCCCAGTATCCTCTGTGTCAGTGTCTTCCCTGCCCAGTGTCCTCTGTGTCAGTGTCTTCCCTGCCCAGTGTCCTCTGTGTCAGTGTCTTCCCTGCCCAGTGTCCTCTGTGTCAGTGTCTTCCCTGCCCAGTGTCCTCTGTGTCAGTGTCTTCCCTGCCCAGTGTCCTCTGTGTCAGTGTCTTCCCTGCCCAGTATCATCTGTGTCAGTGTCTTCCCTGCCCAGTGTCCTCTGTGTCAGTGTCTTACATGCCCAGTGTCCTCTGTGTCAGTGTCTTCCCTGCCCAGTGTCCTCTGTGTCAGTGTCTTCCCTGATCAGTCTCCTCTGTGTCAGTGTCTTCCCTGCCCAGTGTCCTCTGTGTCAGTGTCTTCCCTGCCCAGTGTCCTCTGTGTCAGTGTCTTCCCTGATCAGTCTCCTCTGTGTTAGTCTGTCCTCTGTGTCAGTGTCTTCCCTGCCCAGTGTCCTCTGTGTCAGTGTCTTCCCTGCCCAGTGTCCTCTGTGTCAGTGTCTTCCCTGCCCAGTATCCTCTGTGTCAGTGTCTTCCCTGCCCAGTGTCCTCTGTGTCAGTGTCTTCCCTGCCCAGTATCCTCTGTGTCAGTGTCTTCCCTGCCCAGTGTCCTCTGTGTCAGTGTCTTCCCTGCCCAGTGTCCTCTGTGTCAGTGTCTTCCCTGCCCAGTGTCCTCTGTGTCAGTGTCTTCCCTGCCCAGTGTCCTCTGTGTCAGTGTCTTCCCTGATCAGTCTCCTCTGTGTCAGTGTCTTCCCTGCCCAGTGTCCTCTGTGTCAGTGTCTTCCCTACCCAGTCTCCTCTGTGTCAGTGTCTTCCCTGATCAGTCTCCTCTGTGTCAGTGTCTTCCCTGCCCAGTGTCCTCTGTGTCAGTGTCTTCCCTGCCCAGTGTCCTCTGTGTCAGTGTCTTCCCTGCCCAGTGTCCTCTGTGTCAGTGTCTTCCCTGCCCAGTATCCTCTGTGTCAGTGTCTTCCCTGCCCAGTGTCCTCTGTGTCAGTGTCTTCCCTGCCCAGTGTCCTCTGTGTCAGTGTCCTCCCTGCCCAGTGTCCTCTGTGTCAGTGTCTTCCCTGCCCAGTGTCCTCTGTGTCAGTGTCTTCCCTGCCCAGTGTCCTCTGTGTCAGTGTCTTCCCTGCCCAGTGTCCTCTGTATCAGTGTCTTCCCTGATCAGTCTCCTCTGTGTTAGTCTGTCCTCTGTGTCAGTGTCTTCCCTGCCCAGTGTCCTCTGTGTCAGTGTCTTCCCTGCCCAGTGTCCTCTGTGTCAGTGTCTTCCCTGCCCAGTATCCTCTGTGTCAGTGTATTCCCTGCCCAGTGTCCTCTGTGTCAGTGTCTTCCCTGCCCAGTGTCCTCTGTGTCAGAGTCTTCCCTGATCAGTCTCCTCTGTGTTAGTCTGTCCTCTGTGTCAGTGTCTTCCCTGCCCAGTGTCCTCTGTGTCAGTATCTTCCCTGCCCAGTGTCCTCTGTGTCAGTGTCTTCCCTGCCCAGTATCCTCTGTGTCAGTGTCTTCCCTGCCCAGTGTCCTCTGTGTCAGTGTCTTCCCTGCCCAGTGTCCTCTGTGTCAGTGTCTTTCCTGCTCAGTGTCCTCTGTGTCAGTGTCTTCCCTGCTCAGTGTCCTCTGTCTGTCAGCCTTTAGTCATCTCTCCTGTTCACTTTCAGCTCTCTAGTACTTTCATTTATATTTCATTTATCACACTTATGACCTGTGAAATGTCTATTTGGAAAACAGTTGTTTAAAGCATGCTACCCAAGTTTCAGGAGGCTCCTGTTAGACACTCCTTGCTTCTCCATTCTCCGTGTTACTTTTGATTGCCCTCTCAGTGTGCAATGTTGTTCCCCCTCCCCATAATAAAGTCAAAGGGATTATTGTGCTGCTATACTCCACCTGTTGCTGAAATGTTCAGAAAACATCTTTGGTGCAAACAGGTAATATCAGCAAAAATCCCAACAGTCCTGGTGGAATTGTGCACACATACCTGGATATATTTAGTTATTAATATAGTTATTAGTTATATATAGTTATATTTAGTTATTAAGATACCTCCAGGTGTTCAGTTGCAGGGGCCCCTGTGGATGATCCCGATGTGTTGTCCATTTTGGTGTTGGAGACCTAAAGACAAAATGAGTAATGATGGGGAGAGCGTCCAGCCATTTTCCAACCAGCCTGGAATGCATCTTCTCACCAAAATAAACTATGGTGCGACACTGGAACTCAGAGTCAGCCTATCTACTCTGTGCCTTAGTCCCTTGTATCTGCTAATCTGCCATGCAACCAGACCTCTGACTACCTAAGAAGTTGTTGGATGCTTAATCTGTCTCTAGCGTATGCTGGTTATTGAACCCTGAGCTAACGCTAGCTATAGGATTCCAGACCAGAAGGGACAAGGTTAACTAAAATTACAGGAGCTGCAAATAAACTCTTTTGCAATAAACAGGTTTATCTACTAACATGCAGCAAGATGACCACTACACACACACATCATGTCACAGACTTAGTTATCTGGTATAGTGTACTCACAAAAGTGAGTACACCCCTCAAATTTTTGTAAATGTTTTATTATATATTTTCATCACATTTTTGTAAATGTTTTATTATATCTTTTCATGTGACAACACTGAAGAAATTTTGCTACACTTTGCTACAATGTAAAGAGTGTACAGTTTGTATAACAGTGTAAATTTGCTGTCCCCTCAAAATAATTCAACACGCAGCCAATAATGTGTAAACCGCTGGCAACAAAAGTGAGTACACCCCTAAGTGAAAATGTCCAAATTGGGCCCAATTAGCCAATTTCCCTCCCCGGTGTAATGTGACTCGTTAATGTTACAAGGTCTCAGGTGTGAATGGGGAGCAGGTGTGTTAAATTTGGTGTTATTGCTCCCACTCTCTCATACTGGTCACTGGAAGTTCAACATTGTATGCACCTCATGGGAAAGAACTCTCTGAGGATCTAAAAGAAAGAATTGTTACTCTAGATAAGGATGGCCTAGGTCAGTGATGGTGAACCCGTGGCACACGTGCCGCTGCCGGCACGCCGAGCCCTCTCTGTGGGCACGCCAGAAAAAATTGGAAAAGTACACACTGAATTGTCCACATCACACCGCAAACTACATCTCCCACAGTCAGGGGCGTTGCAAGGTGGCAAAAAGACTAGGGGCTTCAGCCCGAAGTCCAAGGCCAGCAATGGCAGGGGGGGTGGTGTGTGTATGTGGCACAGAGTTTTTTTTTGGCTGGGCGGTGGGGTTGTGTGGCAGGGGGTAAGCTCACTTGCTGGTTGCTGCCTGGCTTACCAGTGCCCATCAGTGCTGACCACTAAACTCACCTGCCTGACACACTGACCATTACACTGACCTACATACATATACACGCTGATCTACCTGACCTACATACACTGATCTACATACACTGACCTACCTGACCTGCATACACTGACCAACATACACTGACCTACCTACACTGACCTACCTGACAAACATACATACACTGTTCTACCCGACCTACCTACACTGACCTATCTGACCTACATACACTGACCTACCTACACTGACCTACCTGACATACATACATACATACACTGATCTACCTGACCTACATACACTGACCTACCTACACTGACCTACCTACACTGACCTACTTAACCTACCTACACTGACCTACATACACTGATCTACCTGACCTACCTACACTGACCTACCTACACTGACCTACCTGACCTACATACACTGACCTACATAAACTGATCTACCTACACTGACCTACCTACACTGATCTACCTGACCTACATACACTGACCTACATAACCTACATACACTGATCTACATACACTGACCTACCTACACTGACCTACCTGAAATACATACACTGACCTACATACACTGACCTACCTGACCTACATACACTGATCTACCTGACCTACATACACTGACCTACCTACACTGACCTACATACACTGACCTACCTGACATACATACATCCACTGATCTACCTGACTTATATACACTGACCTACCTACACTGACCTACCTGACCTACATACACTGACCTACCTACCCTGATCTACCTGACCTACATACACTGACCTACCTTACCTACCTACACTGACCTACATACACTGATCTACCTACACTGACCTACCTACACTGACCTACCTGACCTACCTTCACTGATCTACCTGACCTACCTACATGCACTGACCTACCTACCCTGACCTACAAACACTGACCTACATACACTGACCTAACTACACTGAACTACCTAAACTGATCTACATACACTGATCTACATACACTGACCTACCTGACCTATCTACACTGACCTACATACACTGACCTACCTACACTGACCTACCTACACTGATCTACCTGACCTACATACACTGACCTACATACACTGACCTACCTACACTGATCTACCTACATTGACCTACCTACACTGATATACATACACTGATCTACATACACTGACCTACCTGACCTACCTACACTGACCTACCTAACCTACATACACTGACCTACCTACACTGACCTACCTACACTGATCTACCTACACTGACCTACCTGACCTACATACACTGACCTGCCTACACTGATTTACCTGACCTACCTGACCTACATACACTGACCTACCTGACCTACATACACTGATCTACATACACTGACCTACCTACACTGACCTACCTGACCTACATACACTGACCTACTTGACCTACATACACTGACCTACCTGACCTACCTACACTGACCCACCTACACTGACCTACATACACTGACCTACCTACACTGACCTACCTACACTGACCTACCTGACCTACCTACACTGACCTACCTATACTGATCTACCTGACATACATACATACATACACTGATCTACCTGACCTACCTAACCTACCTACACTGACTTACCTACACTGACTTACCTACACTGACCTACCTGACCTACCTACACTGACCTACCTACACTGACCTACCTGACATACATACATTCACTGATCTACCTGACATACCTACACTGACCTACATACACTGACCTACCTACACTGACCTATCTACACTGACCTACCTGACCTACCTACACTGACCTACATACACTGACCTACCTACACTGATCTACCTGACCTACCTACACTGACCTACCTACATTGACCTACCTGACCTACATACACTGACCTACCTGACCTATATACACTGACCTACCTGACTTACATACACTGATCTACCTGACCTACATACACTGACCTACCTACACTGATCTACCTGACCTACATACACTGACCTACATAACCTACATACACTGATCTACATACACTGACCTACCTACACTGACCTACCTGAAATACATACACTGACCTACCTACACTGATCTACCTGACCTACATACACTGACATACATAACCTACATACACTGATCTACCTACACTGACCTACCTACACTGACCTACCTGACCTACATACACTGACCTACCTGACCTACATACACTGACCTACCTACACCGATCTACATACACTGACCTACCTGACCTACACACAATGACCTACCTACACTGACCTACCTGACCTACATACACTGACCTACCTACCCTGATCTACCTGACCTACATACACTGACCTACCTACACTGACCTACCTGACCTACATACACTGACCTACCTACCCTGATCTACCTGACCTACATACACTGACCTACCTGACCTACCTACACTGACCTACCTGACCTACCTACACTGACCTACCCGACCTACCTACATACACTGACCTACCTACTCTGACCTACATACACTGACCTACCTACACTGATCTACATACACTGATCTACATACACTGATCGACATACACTGACCTACCTGACCTACCTACACTGACCTACATATACTGATCTACCTGACCTACATACACTGACCTACACACACTGACCTACATACACTGACCTACCTGACCTACCTACACTGACCTACATACACTGATCTACCTGACCTACCTACACTGACCTACATACACTGATCTACCTGACCTACATACACTGACCTACACACACTGACCTACATACACTGACCTACCTACACTGATCTACCTACACTGACCTACCTACACTGATATACATACACTGATCTACATACACTGACCTACCTACACTGACCTACCTGACCTACATACACAGACCTACCTACACTGACCTACCTACACTGATCTACCTGACCTGTATACACTGACCTACCTACACTGACCTACCTACACTGACCTACCTGACCTACATACACTGACCTACATACACTGACCTCCCTACACTGATCTATCTGACCTACCTGACCTACATACACTGACCTACATACACTGACCTGACCTACCTATACTGACCTACCTGACCTACATACACTGACCTACATACACTGACCTACCTGACCTACCTACACTGACCTACCTACACTAATCTACCTACATACACTGACCTACCTATACTGACCTACCTGACCTACATACACTGACCTACCTGACCTACATACACTGACCTACCTACCCTACAAACACTGACCTACCTACACTGATCTACCTACACTGACCTACCTGCCCTCCCTACACTGACCTACCTACATACACTGATCTACATACACTGACCTACCTCACCTACATACACTGACCTGACTTACATACACTGATCTACATACACTGACCTACCTACACTAACCTACCTACACTGACCTAATTACACTGACCTACCTACACTGACCTACCTACACTGACCTACCTGACCAGGACGTCTTCACGTGTCCTGCAGCAGCTCAGCTCAGCCCATCATCACAGCAGGCAGGCAGCCAGGAGGAGGACTGAGGAGGACCGAGGATGAAGGAGGAGGATGACCAAACGAGCTGGGATGTGGCGCGGCGGCCGCATTGTAATTCCCACCTTCTGGAGCCTGCAGCGCCTATGATGGATGTCACATGTCCCGCGGTCTCGGCATTGGACCAGTGGGACATCCATCATAGGCGCTGCAGGATCCAGAAGGCGAGACCTACTATGTTACTCGGCTACACTCGGCGGCGCTCGGGGAAAAATAGAATGCTGCATCTTTTCTGTCCCCCACTCAGACACTCGGGGCTATTGAGCCCACATTCAGGGCTCCAGCCTCAATAGCCCCTATTAACGACGCCTATGCCCACAGTTCATTAGGCTAGCAGTGACGTGTCCGAGTGAGCGTGATAAAGAAGAAGCGGCCAGGGGTGACGTGCGTGCGCACGCAAATCTAATCATAGAGGCTGTCTCATCCACACCGCACCCACCATCAAACAAATCTCTGGGATCATCGGTGACGTGCTGGGCATGACTGGGAGAACATGCGGCTGGGATCAGAGGAGACTTATGGGCGGGAATGAGCTGCTGGAGCAAGGTGAGACATAGACACTGGGAGACAGGTGAGATGTTAATGTGGAGTGTACAGTACAGTTATCTAGTCAGTCCTAATCAAAAAACGGTTCACACCACTCCAGGCCTGCCCCACTCACAGACATCAGGTGCTAGCTCTGCAAAGAATCAAGAAAGGTAGCTGGATGGCCACACACCTAATTAACACCTTTATTGTGAAAAAAGAACAGCCTCATTATTAGTGTCATTGAGAAACATTGTGCCCCATCATTGGTGTTATTCTGCCTCATTATTAGTGTCATTTTGAAACATTGTGCCCTATTATCTGTGCCATCATTGGTGTCATTGTGCCTCATTATTGGTGTCATTGTGAAACATTGTGCCCCATCATCGGTGTCATTGTGCCTCATTATTGGTGTCATTAAGAAACATTGTGCCCCATCATTGGTGTCATCATTGGTGTCATTGTGCCTCGTTATTTGTGTCATTGGGAAACATTGTGCCCCATCATTGGTGTCATTGTGCCTCATTATTGGTGTCATTGGGAAACATTGTGCCCCATCATTGGGGGGAATAGTGCCCCATCTTTGGTGTAATTGAGAGGATTTTAGCTTCTATCTGTCTACATTACAAAAATGTAAGTTGCTAAGGCCCACATCTGTGTCCCTAAGGACAACAATTCCATAAAAAAATGTTCATTCCAGCCCTCTCTCCTGGATTCTTCTCTGCAGTTCTTGTAGAATCCACAGTGGCTTCCAGACACCCAACAGAGTGGTGTCAGCAGCGGTACAGCGCGCCATGTTGTTTCACAGGACATTGGACAATTTGAGCTTTTATCTGTCTACATTACAAAAACGTGAGTTGCTAAGGGCCACATCTGGCCCCCGGGCTATGATTGTTCCCTGTGTCCCTAAGGACAACAATGACAAAACATTTTTTTTCATTCCAGCCCTCTCTCCTGGATTCTTCTCTGCAGTTCTTGTAAAATCTACAGCAGCTTCCAGACCCAACAGAGCGGTGTCAGCAGCAGCACAACGCGCCTTGTTGTTTCACAGAACGTTGGACGATTTGTATCTGTCTACAAAAACGTCAGTAGCTCTTCTACAATTCTGTGTTTATTTTTTTTGTGAAATGTGACAATAATATTTTTGGTATAGGTAGGTAGGGATAGATTTGTATTGGGTGATTCATTTATCTGACTTGACTTACCAACCTCATGTTTTTTACTGATTTTACATTACACTTCAATGTACTGAACAAAAAACTGCAAGGTGTAGGGAAAACAGCAGAAATGATGTTTTGTTATATCAGAACATTTGAGAGAAAAAATGCAGGTATTTGAGAGAGACCTTGAAAGTGGGCAGCTGAAATATTTTCCAAATCAAAAAATGCATTTGGAAAATTCTACAATATTTACAGACAATCCAAACCATCAGGAAATCTACAAGGAATTGTCTAGCATTATAGCAGTTGCAAAGGGGAATTTTAGTAAAAGATTTTTACAATTCCGTAAGATGGAGACAACCCTGTGTTTTCTTATTTCTCCAGATAAAGCCAAATGTGAAGAACTTGATCTTTCCTGCTTACACTGGTTAGATTTAGGTAATCTGGAAATGGATCTACTGGAATTTCAAGAAAGCTCTATCTGGAAAAATAAATTATATGACCTGCATGCAAGACTTGAGAAGATAGAGTGTGAAGGGAGGACAAAAGACAGCACAGTTGGTAGTTCGGAAAATGAAATCCTTAAAGTGTGGAATTATCTGCCAAATAATTTTAAGTCAATGAAAGCACTTGGGGTTGCTTTTCCTACTTTGTTTGGGTCATCCTATGCTTGTGAGCAGCTGTTTTCAGCATTGAATTATATCAAACGTGATGCCAGAAAAAGACTAACAGACAGCGTTGCCAACCCTCCGAAGCGAAATGTACTGGCAGAATGAGAAAAATTTACAAATGGCACCAAGTTTTTACTGGCACTGCAAAAAAGCACCTAAAATTGCCTAAAGTTTTCAGTGCTAAACAGTGCAAATATCAATATTTAAACGATAAACAAAAATCTAGTGCTGTTAACAATGTGTTTAAGTTAAACAAAAGTAAAAAAACATATTTCTGCATTGACATGAAGGTCAGGTTACTAGAACCCAGCCAGCACAGAGTTGCCCCTTACATCAGAGTGTGCAGGATTCCCCCTTACAGTGAAGCAAAACTCCTATGTAAAGGGGAACGCTGCAAATCATGATCTAAGGTGGAACTCTGATGTAAGGGGAGGCTCTGGTGACCAGAGACCACCTTATATCAGAGTCCACTGTGTTCTCTTTACATCAGAGTTCCCAATGACATCAGGGTCCACAGATTGAGTTCCCCCTTGCACTGTAAGGGGGAATCCTGCAGACTCTGATGTAAAGGAGAACACCAGGAACTCTGATGTGGGGGGGACTCTGGTGACCAGAGACCACCTTCCGTAGAATGAATACACTAAGGTAAGTGGGGGTTACTAATATAAGGGGGAAACCTTTATATCAGTGCCCCGTTACATCAGTGGACCCCCCCTCAGACTGGCCGGGCGGCCCTGTCACTGACCACCTTTCAGGTACACAGTGCAGGGCTCAGTCAGACGGCTCCAGCTTGGTGGCTCTGGTTTTATCCTACAGGAGATGGTCATAGGCTGAGGACATGATACAGGAGACAGTCATAGGCTGAGGACATGATACAGGAAACGGTCATAGGCTGCGGACATGCTTCAGGAGACGGTCGTAGGCTGCGGACATGCTACAGGAGACAGTCATAGGCTGCGTACATGCTTCAGGAGACGGTCATAGGCTGTGGACATGCTACAGGAGACAGTCATAGGCTGCGGACATGCTTCAGGAGACAGTCATAGGCTGCGGACATGATACAGGAGACGGTCATAGGCTACGGACATGCTTCAGGAGACGGTCATAGGCCACGGACATGCTACAGGAGACAGTCATAGGCTGCGGACATGCTACAGGAGACAGTCATAGGCTGCGGACATACTACAGGAGACGGTCATAGGCTGCGGACATACTACAGGAGACAGTCATAGGCTGCGGACATGATACAGGAGACAGTCATAGGCTGCGGACATGATACAGGAGACGGTCATAGGCTGCGGACATGATACAGGAGACAGTCATAGGCTGCAGACATGATACAGGAGAAGGTCATAGGCTGCGGACATGATACAGGAGACGGTCATAGGCTGCGGACATGATACAGGAGACAGTCATAGGCTGCAGACATGATACAGGAGACGGTCATAGGCTGCGGACATGCTACAGGAGACAGTCATAGGCTGCGGACATGCTACAGGAGACAGTCATAGGCTGCGGACATACTAAAGGAGATGGTCAGAGGTAGCGGACATAGTACAGGAGACCAAATGTGCTCACTACTTACTCAGAATATATGAATAAACACCTCAAGACCATCAAGCACAATACATAATCAATGATATTATGACCATACAGTATACACACACTATACAGACACACTGTACAAACACAATATACAGCAGTGCTTTTCATCAGAAAATCAGCCAAATCATATTTCTGCCTCCCCTCTCCTGGCATGCTTATATTTGTAGTGCCCCAGACACATGAGGTGGTAACTCTGGTAACTCTGGAGAGGACTGGGGAGGCTTTGCCTGTACTGGACTGGTGAGCACTAGTCTGCAGGCAATAGGTAGAGATTGGGGGAGATCTCAGGAAACGTCCTCCATTTAGAAGCAAAGCAGATCTCATCTGACACACAAAAAAAATCTACTACTGTACACAAGCCCATCCTCTGCACTCCCTCCCGCCCACTAAGACAAGGCAATGACTCACACAACTGTATTTTGCTCAGCTTTGCTAATAGCTAATTTACCCTCTGCTGGGCTGAAGTCTGTCCAGCTTCACACTGCAGGCTGATTCTACTCCTCCCCCTTCCAGCATCTCCTGTGCGGAAATCAAATAAGGCACACTGTGGAAGGAAGGGGGAGGGTACAAGACAAGTAGCTACGAGCAGCAGTGTCTGATAGATGATCGGAGACTCTCGGCATGCTTCGGAACTGCACATGCGCAGTTCCGAGCCGGGGACCGTCATTTTTACTGGCAAGATTTTTAATTCACGGATTTTCACAGACATGAAAAAATAGCCCCGTTTTTACGGGCTGCCCGTAAAAACACGACGGTTGGCAACACTGCTAACAGATGACCTGAGTGCTGTATGTGTTGCTCTCAAACATACGGAGTATGAGCAAAGGTTTGACAAGTTATCACCATGCATACAACAGCACAAATCACATTAATTGTGCAAAAGCATAACAAATGTCAACTTTTTCCTAATGCAGTTTTTGCAGTCCAAGACAAAAGTTGTTTCTGTGTTAAGCAAGTTTAGTTTTCTTGTTTATCTTGCTCACCCTCATACAGGTTGATTTTTACTAATACAACACCTGTAAAAGCAGGGAAAGGACCCAGAGTAAGGCTTGCCCAATAAAATTTCAGCAATGCAGCCTTGCCAGTGATCAGCAAAGGCATCCTTACCAATGCCCAGCAAAGGCATCCTTACCAGTACCCAGCAAAGGCATCCTTAACAGTGCCCAGCAAAGGCATCCTTAACGGTGCTCTCTGTGAGCTGTATGCCTGGGGACCCTGGGGTTGGTGTTACTTTGGATTCAGCTCCATGTCCCCCCTAAACACACAGACTCTGGGAACCCTTTATATGGCATATTAGAATGATAAGACTGAATTATACTGTTGGGACACATCCTGTGAGGAGATGCTAATGTCATCAACTCCACTCACCTGTCTGATGTCAGCTATAACGTGTTTAATGTAAATGAGTTTAGTCTAGGTTCTAAGGGTATTCAACTCATTGTTGTTTGTTCTAATTAACCCTGTGTTGATGTTTATGGTAATGTGTGTTAATTGAATGAACTGATCACATTAGCCACCAGAACTGGCTAGGAGACGAACAGTCTAGGCTGAGGAAGGGGGAGATTGTTGTTTGTATTGTTAATTGTAATTAGCTCCGGCTATTGTGTTTATACTACTGTGTGAAGCTCGGTGCCCACAAGTCTGTCATCTGGTCTGGGCAAATGTTTTAGTAAATTAGCTCATGTTAATTAGGTTAGCTTTGAGTCAGCCTGCTGTATAAATGTGTGTGAGATCTCAAATAAAGAGTTAGTCCTGATGTACTCCAAGACTGGTGTTGTCTAGTTCTTGGGGGTTCCTATAGCCAGATCCATTGGACTCATGTTCCAGAACTTAGGAAGCGGTATACTGACGGAAGCACTCAAGCGGTGTGAGGGACGTTCTGTGACATTGGTGGCAAGCAGCGGGAAAGCTTCCTGCAGTCTGGGACATCCAAACCTCCAACTGGATCCAAGATCAGCATAGCAGACTTCAGTCACCCCAGCGGAGATATGGACCTGGCATCAGAGTTCCCGGGGCTGCTGCGGATTATCCTTTCAACATACACCAGGACTGTGTCTGAGGATGAATACCTGGAGCTCAGGCAGCAGATTCGGGTGGAGCTCTGGATCGGAGCCCTCCAGCTCGCTGGTATAAAACAGGGCAAGTGCTTTCCAACCCAAGAGCAACGGGCCAGTGACCAACGGGCATTGTGGATGGCATTCCTGGGAGAGCGGCCCCAGGAGCAATGGGTGACTGAGTTGGACAGGCTGGTCCAGCAGGAGATAGAGCTGGACAATCATTATCGGGCTCTGCAATGGCATGCAGAGGAGGGATATTTAGGGGAGACAACAGAATGCTCTCCGGAGGGATATGACTTTGGAGGCCCTGGATTGCTGTGGGAGAGCCTTCCAGATCATTTTATGTTTGGTGATGAAGGGGAACCTGACCTTGAGGACCTGAGAGAATATAGAGAGGCTATGCTCAGTCTTGCAGGGGTCTCAGAGCTCAAACCTGATCTGGACCATTTCCTAAGGAAGGAACAGCATCTGGAAAGGGCATACAGGAAACTGCTAGAACAAGTTCAGCAGCATGCCAGAGAATCGGCAGTGGAAAATCCGGAGATTGCCGTCCCCAAACCTGAAGTGCTGACAACAGGGCAGAGCTCTGCTAACCTCTGCCCAGAAATGATAGCATCTTCTGGGTTCCATGGACAGGAGATGGTGAACCTCTATCCCCAGACATCAGTTGCAGAGACATGGGATTTGATAGACTTTTCTGCTGAGGAAGAACAACCTGATGAGTCTCAAGCAGAAGAGCTGCTATCAGGGCCAAAGTTCACTGTGTTCTGCCCAGCACCAACAGTGGCTTCGGCCTTCTTGAGAGAAGAGGTAGTCGGCCTTTCTCCCACAACACTGACAGGGACATGTGATTTTCTGCCAGCAGCATCTATGGAGTTAAAACAAACTTCTCCAGCTGAAGATCTGGTAACTGAACAGAGGGTCCAAGACCTCTGTCCCACACTTTTACCAATTCCAGAGACTGGGGATTTAATAGACGTTTCTGTAGAGGAGGAACCACCTAGCAAACCCCCAGCAGAAGTGCTGGCAACCGGACAGAGGGTCCAAGACCTCTGCCCCACACCTGTGGCAGTTTCGGAGGCTCAGGGTGAGAAGGTGGCAATCACTTACCAGCAGCAGATACAGGGGGAGAAGGGAGAGGAGGTGTGTGTTGTCCCTCACCAACAGTTGGCCAGGGTGGAGGAAGCAGACTTTCCTCCCCAGCAAAGATCCGTGCACCTGGGAGACAGTACCATCGACATGTCATCCCAGCAGCCAGATGAGGGAATGGAAAAGGAAGCAGCCGGCTCCCTTTTCCAATGGCAACTACACAGTTTGGGAGTCGAGGAAGCCAGCCTCCTGCCCCAACGGTTAGCTGGAGCGGAGGATGCGGAGTCCCCAGCAGAAGTGCTGGCAACAGAGCAGAGTGCTACCAACCTCTTCCCAGCACCGGCAACAACTGTGGAGTTCCAGGGAGCCGGGGCAGTTGGCCCCTCTCTCCGACGACAAGCTGATGTAGTGGAGCTGCTACTCCCAGCTGAATCGCTGGCAACAGGGCAGAGCACCGCTGGCCTCTGCCTAGCACCTAGTGTCTCTCTACAGCTTCAGGAAGCTGGGGTGATCGGCTCCTCTGCCCAGCAGCAGACCGAGCCCAGGAATGTTAAAAACAATTTAGCTGAAGCCCTGGCAGCCAGACAGAGAGTAAATGACCTCTGCCCCACACCTACTGAGGTCAACTATTCCTTGCAGCCAAGAAAGGAGATCATGCGGGAAGACTATGTGAGTTCACTGTGCCTGACTAACGCATGTCCAGACCAGGTGAAGGTCTGGGACCTTGTTAGTCAACCTTTGATGGGGAGAAATGTGACAGACTCACCCGGGACAGAGGCTATTGGAGGGGACTGAACGCAAGCCTCTTGCCCACCGATTATGGGCCCTAGCATTTGGGGGAATGGTGCTCTCTGTGAGCTGTATGCCTGGGGACCCTGGGATTGGTGTTACTTTGGATTCAGCTCCATGTCCCCCCTAAACACACAGACTCTGGGAACCCTTTATATGCCATATTAGAATAATAAGACTGAATTATACTGTTGGGACACATCCTGTGAGGAGATGCTAATGTCATCAACTCCACTCACCTGTCTGATGTCAGCTATAATGTGTTTAATGTAAATGAGTTTAGTCTAGGTTCTAAGGGTATTCAACTCATTGTTGTTTGTTCTAATTAACCCTGTGTTGATGTTTATGGTAATGTGTGTTAATTGAATGAGTTGATCACATTAGCCACCAGCACTGGCTAGGAGACAAACAGTCTAGGCTGAGGAAGGGGGAGATTGTTGTTTGTATCGTTAATTGTAATTAGCTCCGGCTATTGTGTTTATACTACTGTGTGAAGCTCGGTGCCCACAAGTCTGTCATCTGGTCTGGGTAAATGTTTTACTAAATTAGCTCATGTTAATTAGGTTAGCTTTGAGTCAGCCTGCTGTATAAATGTGTGTGAGATCTCAAATAAAGAGTTAGTCCTGATGTACTCCAAGACTGGTGTTGTCTAGTTCTTGGGGGTTCCTATAGCCAGATCCATTGGACTCGTGTTCCAGAACTTAGGAAGCGGTATACTGACGGAAGCACTCAAGTGGAGTGAGGGACGTTCCGTGACAGGCATCATTACCAATGCCCAGCAATGGCATCTTTACCAATGCCTAGCAAAGGCATCCTTACCACTGACCAACAAAGGCATGCTTAACAATGCCCAGCAATGGCATCTTTACCAATGCCCAGCAAAGGCATCCTTACCAATGCCCAGCAAAGGCATCCTAACCAATGCCCAGCAATGGCATCTTTACCAATGCCCAGTAAAGACATGCTTACCAATGCCCAGCAATGGCATCTTTACCAAAGCCCAGCAAAGGCATCCTTACCAATGCCCAGCAAAGGCATCTTTACCAATGCCTAGCAGAGGCATCTTTACCAATGCCCAGCAAAGGCATCCTTACCAATTACCAGCAAAGGATTGCTTACTAATGCCCAGAAATGGCATCTTTACAAATGCTCAGCAAAGACATCCTTACCAATGCCCAGCAATTGCATCTTTACCAATGCCCAGCAAAGGCATTCTT
Source organism: Aquarana catesbeiana (assembly GCF_042186555.1). Classification (NCBI taxonomy): domain Eukaryota; kingdom Metazoa; phylum Chordata; class Amphibia; order Anura; family Ranidae; genus Aquarana; species Aquarana catesbeiana. The sequence goes on from NC_133325.1 coordinate 147,545,516, forward strand.
ACCAGTGCCCAGCAAAGGCATCCTTACCAATGCCCAGCAATGGCATCTTTACCAATGCCCAGCAAAGGCATCCTTACCAGTGCCCAGCAAAGGCATCCTTAGACCAGTGCCCAGCAAAGGCTTCCTTACCAATGCTCAGCAAAGGCATCCTTACCAGTGCCCAGCAAATGCATCCTTACCAGCGCACAGCAAAGGCATCCTTACCAGTGCTCAGCAAATGCATCCATACCAGTGCTCAGCAAATGTATCCTTATCCAAAAATTCATGCACGTGTAGAATTTATGGGGGGTTTTTTTTCAATAAAAAAACTGTTTAATTCAAAGGTCTGTTATTGTGTTTTTCTTGTTTTTTCTAGACTAAAACTTCGGTATTCAGGTTTAATTGCAGTGTTGGCACTTTGAAAGAAATAAGTGGTTTTGTGTTACAGTTTGGGCACTCAGGCTCAAAAACGTTAACTGGCCTAGGCTATAAGAAGATTGCCAAGACCCTGAAACTGAGCTGCAGCACGGTGGCCAAAACGGTACAGTGGTTTAACTGTCCACTCAGAACAGGCCTCGCCATGGTCGACCAAAGAGGTTGAGTGCACGTGCTCAGCGTCATATCCAGAGGTTTTCTTTGGAAAATAGACGTATGAATGCTGCCAGCATTGCTGCAGAGGTTGAAGAGGTGGGGGGTCAGCCTGTCAGTGCTCAGACCATATACCACACACTGCATCAAATTGGTCTGCATGGCTGTCGTCCCAGAAGGAAGCCTCTTCTAAAGATGATGCACAAGAAAGTCCGCAAACAGTTTGCTGAAGACAAGAAGACTAAGGACATGGATTACTGGAACCATGTCCTGTGGTCTGATGAAACCAAGATAAACGTATTTGGTTCAGATGGTGTCAAGCGCGTGTGGTGGCAACCAGGGGGCTGCATGAGTGCTGCCGGAACTGGGGAGCTACAGTTGAGGGAATCATGAATGCCAACATGTACTGTGACATACTGAAGAAGTGCATGATCCCCTCACTTCGGAGACTGAGCCGCAGGGCAGTATTCCAACATGATAATGACCCTAAGCACACCTCCAAGACGACCACTGCCTTGCTAAAGAAGGGTAAAGGGTAAAGCATGTCTCCAGGCCTAAACGCTGTTAAGCATCTGTTGGGCATCCTCAAATGAATGGTGGTCTAACATCCACCAGCTCCGTGATGTCGTCATGGAGGAGTGGAAGAGACCTCTAGTGGCAACTTGTGAAGCTCTGGTGAAACTCCATGCTCAAGAGGGTTAAGACAGTGTGGGAAAATAATGGTGGCCACACAAAATATTGACACTTTGGGCCCAATTTGGACATTTTCACTTAGGGGTGTACTCACTTTTGTTGCCAGCAGTTTAGACATTCATTTTCTGTGTGTTGAGTTATTTTGAGGGGACAGGAAATTTACACTGTTATACAAGCTGTACAATCACTACTTTACATTGCAGCAAAGGGGTTGATTTACTAAAGGCAAATAGACTGTGCACTTTGCACACTGCAGTTGCCTTCTGCAAGTGCAGTTGCTCCAGAGCTTAGTAAATGAGGTAAGGCTTCACTTTGCAGTGAGTACCCAATCACATGCAAGGGAAATAGAAAAAACAGCATTTTTCCATGCACATGATTGGATGATGGCAGTCAGCAGAGCTTCTGCTTATTTACTAAGCTCTGGAGCAACTGCACATGCAGAGTGCAATTGCACTTTTCAAAGTACACAGTCTATTTTCCTTTAGGAAATCAACCCCAAAGTGTCATTTCTTCAGTGTTGTCACGTGAAAGGATATAATAAAATAGTATAAAAAATGTGAGGGGTGTATTCACTTTTGTATACCATATATATATCTCTCGGCGGCTTTCGGCCGTTCTCTGTGACTTTTGGCGACTTTTGGCTGCTCTTGGCCGCTTTCAGCAGCTCTCGCAGTCCCGCGTGAGCTGGCAAAAGCCACCAAGAGCGGCTGAGTGCAGCCGAAAGCCGCCGAGAGCGGCCGAAAGGTGCAGAGAACGGCCGAGAGCAGCCGAAAGGCGCCGAGAGTGGCGCCAATTTTTAAAGGGGAGTGTACTGACAAGTAAATGACGCATGGGCAAGGCTTCAGATGGACACTGACAAGGCTGCAATGATAGACAAGGCTACAGCTGGACACTGACAAGGCTACACTGACACTGACAAGGCTACAGCTGGACACTGACAAGGCTGCAGATGGACATTGATAAGGCTACAGATGGACACTGACAAGGCTGCAATGATGGACAAGGCTACAGATGGACACTGACAAGGCTACACTGACACTGACAAGGCTGCAGATGGACACTGATAAGGCTGCATTGATGGGCATTTAAATGTAAGTTTTTTTCCTTAAACTTCCCACCTAAAACTTTTTTCCTTAAAATTCCCTCCTAAACTTGGGGTGCGTGTTATACGCCGATAAATACGGTATATATATATATATATATATATATATATATATATATATATATATATATATATACAGGGCTTTTTTCAGAGGGAACGTGGGGGAACGCAGTTCCGGCACCTCCAGAACTGAATGTATGTAATTCAGGGTCTATTGATCTATGTTTGCAGGGCGGGGGGGTCTATTGTTGCTAAAGAGGTCTATTGTTGCTGGTGGGGGATTGTCAGGGCTGGGCACAGCCCTTCCTTCTCTGAGCTGGCCGCTCAGTTGTCATCTAATTGCCAGCTCCCATCTCTCTCCACAGTTACCCAGCTGTTGTTGATCCTGTTCGTCAGTCCTGCCTACTTAAGCCATCCAGTCCAGAGGAGCTCTGCCTTTGCCTTGGTCACGTCACAAGAAAATATCTCCTTTGTTCCTGTTTAAAGACTGGCTTTGCTGACATCCCTTCAGGCTACAGATCCTGCTTGCTGTTCCACTACCTTGATCCCTGACTCCTGGCTTGGCTGACGATCCGTTCTGGTTTCTGAACTCTAACTATATTTTGACTACTTTTGTTCTTTTTACTTTTATTATTAAACAAATGTGATTTAACTGTACTTCTGTCTTGGTCTGATTTCATGGTTTCTGACAGGGATCTACTGTTGTTGGGAGTGGGTCTTATGTTACTGGGGGTCAGTTGTTGCTGGGAGGGGTCTAGTGATGCTGGCTTCAGGGAAATCTGTTGTTGCTGCTGCGAGTCTATTGTTGCAGGGGGAGGGGGTATTTTGTTGCAGGTAATCCATTGTTGTTGGCTGCTGGGGAGTCTATAGGTGCTGGTTGCAGGGAGATCTGTTATTACTGCTGGGGATCTTTTTTTTGCTGGGGGAGGGGATATTTTGTTGCAGGTTGTCCATTGTTGCTGGGGGATCTATTGTTGCTGGCTGCATGGGGCCTATTTTACTGCTTTTCTTGTTATCATTAACACATTCCATACAATTGACTTAGTACCTCAATTGTTACTTAGTTCTGTATTCTCTAAAAAAGGCGGTACTGGGAGGTGGGTAAGGGGTGGAACAAAGGAATGATGCAGGAGGTGGGTAGGGGGTGGAGACAAGGGGCGATTCTGAAAGGGGAAGTTCCTGCACCTATTGTCCGAGAAAAAAAGCCCTGTGTATATTGTATATATATACCCAGTTGCTATGGGCAACAGAAGTAAACTAATAAACATAAACACTTGCCCAATAATCCCTGCTTATGGCCTAGATTCAGAAGCAGCTCTGCCATGGACAGAACATGTAAATTAAAGAGTATTCAGCGCAAGAACACAATTAAATCCTACTAAATAGATTTGCAGGCTGAACACTAAAGGTTAACACACAACACCTTGAAAATACATAAAACTCAGAACAGTGCAACCCAAAATGACCAATCAATATAAAACATCCTTTAAATGTCTAAAAATAAGCATATCCAGATAGACATAAGTTATGCCACTGTGATGAGGAGGGTGCATCCAAATGAGAAACATGCAAGTGTCAGCCCATCCTCCAAAGACATCCGCAGCCTCTCACCTCATATCCTTGACCCACAGGTCTGCATACACCTTCCCATATGGAAAACAATCCAGCGATCAGTCAGTGGTCAGCAGAGATGGTCCCTTTACAGTCGATGGAAAAGATGATCTCCCACACTATGCAATAAAATAAAAGAGAATCTAGTGCTCTCTGTAAACTTCTGTTTTATTTGGTAAAATATAGTAAGCAATTTACAAATAAAGCACTTGAGCCAAGTGCATGCATTGAGCATTCAGATTACAGGTAAAACCAAAAAGATGGCAACAATTAACATTAACATACAGTGCCTTGCAAAAGTATTCACCCCCCTTGGCAGTTTTCGTGTTTTGTTGCCTCGCAACCTGGAATTAGCATGGATTGTTTGAGGATTTGCATCATTTAATTTACAGAACATGCCCACAACTTTGAAGATTTTTTTTTTATTGTGACGCAAACAACAAATAGAACAAAATAACAGAAAAAATCAATGTGCATAACTATTTACCCACCTAAAGTCAATACTTTGTAGAGCCACCTTTTGTGGCTAGCACAGCTCCAAGTCGCTTTGGAAAGTCTCTATGAGCTTGCCACATATTACCACTGGGATTTTTGCCCATTCCTCCTTGCAAAACTGCTCCAGCTCCTTCAAGTTGGATGGTTTTCACTTGTGAACAGTAATCTTTAAGTCTGACCATAAATTTTCTATTGGATTGAGGTCTGGGCTTTGACTAGGCCATTCCAACACATTTACATGTTTCCCCTTAAACCACTCAAGTGTTGCTTTAGCAGTGTGTTTGGGGTCATTGTCCTGCTGGAAGGTGAACCTCCGTCCTAGCCTCAAATCACACACAGAGTGGTGCAGGTTTTGCTCAAGAATATCCCTGTATTTAGCACCATCCATCTTTCCCTCAACTCCGACCAGTTTCCCAGTCCCGACTGCTGAAAAACATCCCCACAGCATGATGCTGCCACCACCATGTTTCACTGTGGGGATGGTGTTCTTTGGGTGATGTGTTGGGTTTGCGCCAGACATAGCGTTTTCTTTGATGGCCAAAAAGTTCAATTTTAGTCTCATCAGACCAGAGTACCTTCCTCCATCCATTTTGGGAGTCTCCCACATGCCTTTTCGCAAACTCAAAACGTGCCATTTTGTTTTTTGCTGAAAGTAATGGCTTTCTTCTGGCCACTCTGCAATAAAAGCCCAGCTCTATGGAGCGTACGGCTTATTGTCGTCCTATGTACAAATACTCCAGTCTCTGCTGTGGAACTCTGCAGCTCCTCCAGGGTTACCTTAGATCTCTGTGCTGCCTCTCTGATTAATGCCCTACTTGCGCAGTCTGTGAGTTTTGGTGTGGGGCCGTCTCTTGGCAGGTTTACTGTTGTGCTATGCTCTTTCCATTTGGTTATGATAGATTTGATGGTGCTCCTAGGGATCATCAAAGATTTGGACATTTTTGTATAACCTAACCCTGACTTCTCAACAACATTGTCCTTTACAGGCAATCCCCGAGTTACGAACCTCCGACTTGCGAACAACTCCTACTTACGAACGAGAGGCGGCGTGAAGTTCTGCACATGCGCGGCCACTTTTTGAAGGCGGGCACCTGGGAAAACATCAGAAAACATCAGAAAAACGACATCTGCACATGCGCGGCTACTTGACAGAACATCGGAAAACTTTGGAAACAATGTCTCTGCCATTCTGCGCATGCGATTCCGACTTACGAACATATCCGACTTAAGAACAAACCGGCAGTCCCTAACCCGTTCGTAACTCGGGGACTGCCTGTACTTGTTTGAAGAGTTCCTTAGTCTTCATGGCAGTGTTTGGTTAGTGGTGCCTCTTGCTTAGGTTTTGCAGCCTCTGGGGTCTTTCAAAAAGGTGTGTATATGTAATGAAAGATCATGTGACACTTAGATTGCACACAGGTGGGACATCATTTCACTAATTATGTGGCTTCTGAAGGTAATTGGTTGCACCAGAGCTTTTTATGGGCTTCATAACAAAGGGGGTGAATACATACGCACATGCCAATTATCAGTTTTTTATTTCTGAAAAATTGTTTTGTGTATATATTTTTCTAATTTTACTTCACCAACTTAAACGATTGTGTTCTGATCCATCACATATTATTCAGATTTAAAAAACATTGAACTGAAGGCTAAAATTTAACAAAATAGGTAAAAAGCCAAGGGGGGTGAATACTTTTGCAAGGCACTGTATCTGTTCATATATTACAGTGATCTAAAAGCCCAAACACTACCACCTTGTTAATCACAAATTGAAAATGAACCCTATAGGGCCAGCATATTAATAGGGTACCCCTACCCACAAAAAATATAGAAATATAAAAAATATGTTAAAAAAATGTCACTAATTTGTCATTTTGTGACCATTTTTTTAAAAAACTAATAAAAACATATTAAAACTCAAATATTACTTTAATCATAAACCCTATGGAACATTGTTTATCTGTTGGCTATAAAACAATTCAGGTCAAATTCTACATTCAAGCCAGCAGAAGTCATAACTTTGTTTTCATATATCCAAAAAGACTCTCTGTGGCTTAACTGTCGAATAAAATTCCCACCTCTCCAGTATCTAAGGGCCTTCTTGATCCCCAAAACTTAAGATCCCTAGGGTCTCTATTTTGACACATCCTGAAATGTCAAGAGACACTATGTGCCTTTAGACCTTTTCTAATATTGTTCATATGCTCACCTACATGTGGTCTCTGACCCCCTCCCTTCACTTCTTCCTTCTGTGGTTTTCAACCCAACAACCCAGAGACAAGAAGTGTTATACATAATTAATTCTGTGATAAGCAGCACCACTATTTACAAATACAGACAGTAGAGGACAACAAGTCCCTACATTACCTTATTACCTTCTATCCTGCCGCTGCTTCTGCCATTCTTGCAATTAGTGAAGGCCAGCATCATCCAACCCATTTCCTGTGGTCCCAAGCTGTAATGAATCTGCTCCCAACATCATCTTGCAGCTTAAGCCCCTGGTCTGAGCAGCACTCACACATCAATAAATGAGAGCTGCTTAGACCAGGAGGAATCTGCTACTGTCAAAGAGCAACAGGAAGAAGCCATGATGTCTGCAGAAGAATGAAAGCGATATCAAGAAAGCTGAAGTACAACAAAACTTTTCATACCCATAATTTATGAAATGGTTGTACATTTGAGTTTAAAGATGTAAAACTGTTTATGAAAAACATACATATGCACATATCAGGTATAAAGCACAGAGCAACATATAATAATGCATTATCTCTTCAATCCACAATATATTAAACCCCTGAAATGTAAAACTAACCAGCAGATTTGTAACATGGCTTCTATCAAGTACATCAGTTTGATTTCTATGTGTGTTTCAACAGTACATGCTTCATAATATTTCTAATTCTCTAGCGATGTGCCATGCTGTTTACTGGAAATCATTCATTAAACTATATCGTCTAGACAGAATCTGCAGGAGGAACTGCAATGGTTGCCATGGATTCACTATTAGAAAATTAAAGATGCTCCTCTGAGAGATACATACAGTATGTGAGAGCTAAACTCAGCTGAACTCAGTGGTGTATTATGGTGTGATCTTAAAATCTGGCTATGCCACCCGAGGCCATGTACACATAGATACTGGGTCATTATTATAGTATGGACACTCTAGATTTACCAGTCTATTTAGAATGGTGTCTAATTTACATGTTGCATCCAGTTGATAAGAATAAGCACTCCATAATGTATATACCCACCAAGAGATCTTCATTAGGCAGTAGCATAGCAACACTAGAGTTACCAGGCTATTTATAACGAGGTCTAATTTTCATGTTGCATTTAACTGGTTGGAATGAACATGCCATGATGCATATGCCCACCAAGAGAGCTTTCATTATAGTATGGTCACATTAGAGTTACCAGTCTATTTATCATGGTGTCTAATTTTTATGTTGCATTCCACTGGTTGGAACGACTACCCTATATTGTATATGTCCACTAGGAAATCTATCCAGATGCATTGTTCTCTGGTGAACTTTTGGGACTACATGAATGTATACAAAATCAATTGTATGCAACTCAGAAATGACACAGATAAGGCCATTTTGCAGCCACCACACATCAATCACCTATAAGGTAATTGTATTTTTTTTCAGTAGTCTATTAGCCTCATTGTGACCAGTACAATTCTATTAAATTGCTTTAGAGGTTTTTTGGCTACTGTGCAAATTGTTTCTTCTTAGTTTTTGACTATGTGAGATTTCCCCTGACTTCCTGTGCTGGGACAACCTTTTCAACACAAGTGAAGAAAAGTATTTATACATATCTTGGTTTCTACTTATATTCAGTTTAAAGCGGAGTTCTGCCAAATTTTTTTTTAAAAGTCAGCACCTACAAATACTGCATCTGCTGACTTTTGAAATAAGGACACTTACCTGTCCAGGGCTCTTGTGATGTCCTAACCCGAATCCGTCCCGTCCCTCGGCTCCCGGGTGGAGGCGCCGGCATCTTCAGTAAGGGAATCAGGAAGTGAAGCCTTGCGGCTTCACAGCCTGGTTACCTACTGCGCGTGCGTGAGTAGCACGTCCTGACTGGACCCTGCTGTCTTCTGGGACCTCTGCGTCTCCCAGAAGACAGCAGGGGGGGATGGAGGAGGAGCCCAACATGGCGTTGACCGCCGCAGATTCTGCAGTGATCTATCACTGGAAGTGGGAGCAAATACCTGTATTATCCCCCGGATAAGCAGAAGTTCCATTTTCAGGTGAGTCTCATGCTCCCAATTAGCTCTCTTTTTTTAAAAATCTACAATTGCCTTCAGTTGAATCTGTGAACCCATTAGTTATGACATCTTTTAGCTGCTTTTTTTCCCTATTTTTCAAATCACAGTTTCTTAGGCTTTTTTTTAGGGATCACTAGGGAACTTTTACTGGTGGAGAATCTCTGGGTATCTAGGTCTCATTCACATGGCCATAAACATATCCATAACACAGAATCCAAAAATCTGCAACTGAGGACATACAGTATCTTACAAAATTGAGTACACCCCCTCACATTTTTGTAAATAGTTTATTATATATTTTCATGAAGAACACTGACGAAATTACACTTTGCTACAACGTAAAGTAGTGAGTGTACAGCTTGTATAACAGTGTAAATGTGCTGTCCCCTCAAAATAACTGAACACACAGCCATTAATGTCTAAACCGCTGGCAACAAAAGTGAGTACACCCCTAAGTGAAAATGTCCACATTGGGCCCAAAGTGTCAATATTTTGTGTGGCCATCATTATTTTCCAGCACTGTCTTAACCCTCTTGGGGTGTAAAATTTTTACACACGGGTGTAAAATGTTTACACCCATGTGAATGTAGCCTTAAAGCGGTATTAAACCCAAAAGCAAACATTTTTTTTTTATTTTGCAGCATATCATGTGATGACTGCATTCATTTTCTTTTTTAGGCTTTCTTTCTTCTCTTTTTATTTGGTGATCTGGTCAGTAAGTCGTTTTTCATTGTTTTTCAAAAGAAGAAGCAGAATGCATCAGTTAAGCCGGCCATAGACAGTTTAAATCGTGGCTGGTTCAGCAGGAACCAGCCAAGATTCGAACCATGCATGGGCAGGCTGAACGTACTAAGTTGATCGATCAATCAACTTGGGTACAACCAGCCTGCCAAATTTTAATTAATGGTTTCATGAGAGGGATTCCCTTGTCAACACTATCTCTGTTGATGGGGGAATCAAGCAATTTTCTTTCCTGCAACCTGTGGTTACAGGAAAGAAAATCGCTGCATCTATGGCCAGCCTTACATAGATGAGACAAACCATTCAACATTAGGAGGGTTGCTCACAATGATCATCTATTATTTATCTACAGTATGTAAACCTTTATCCCAAAAGAAAAAAAACAGTTTGCTTTAACTGATTATAAATTATTAGCTAGTATTTTCCTTCAATTTGTTAGTGTATATCTGCTAGTTCATCTACCACCCCCCCCCCCCCCCCCCAAATTGACATAGCTGCTATCCAAAGGTGTCCCCTGTCCTCATTCATCCAGAATAGAGGCACTCTAGTACAGGTGGTGGTCGGATCACCAGGTGAAAACAGAGGGAAAAAGCCTAAGAAAAAAAACAGATGCAGCCACTACATCTAATGATTGGTAAGCTGCATTATATTACATTTTTGGTTTTGGGTTTAATACTCATTACATTTTTCACCTAGGCTGTATTTTATACTGTAAAACTGGTCATACATGAATCAAAATTCAGCCGCTTCATCGGGGACTGGTCGAATTTCAATCCATGTATGGGCAGGGAGGTTGCACACAAGTCAATCAACCAATGGACTTCTGTATAACTGCCCTGTCTCTGATCAGTGATCAGTGTATTCTGATGGTGGGGAAGTCTTCCCGCTATCAGCATATAATAGCAAAGCTGGGAGGAGCAGCATCTCGAGTGTGTGGATAGGGGAGTCAAAAAAACTGACTCTTCTATGGGCGCCTTTAGCCTGGTGCCACAATTTACAGTATAAGTTCTATCCTTTTTTATAATTAAATTTGTATTTACTACATTTTCATATCAGCAATACAAGAACATTACAAAATACAACACAGCAATCTCTTAGATAGGCTGCAGGAATGATGAATTTTGGTAAATTTAGTCTTTTGGCTCCTCTGTAACCATTGGAGCAGCTATTGATTTCTTTGGGCTGTTCTGGATTTCACAGGCTGCAGGTTAGATTTCTTCCCTCTGCATTCTGGAGGCTTCCGGAACATAGTGGGCTGGCAGAGTAAAATGAGCAGCTTGAATATTTATGGTGCTACAGCCAATCCCTGTGGAGGTGTGTCTAGTAGGTGGGTGGGGACGACCATAAATAGTCTGGGATCTTAAGCAGTCCAGTTTATTTCCCAGAGAAGTTCCACAGCCTTAGGGACTCTGCCCCTCTGAGGCATTTTTGCTGGAGTTTTCTGGTGTTCATTGAGATCCCAGCTGTGGCAGAGCTGAGGAGCCTATTCCCAATCAACATTGGAGCTAACCAAGCAGTCTCAGCTAAGGATCTGCTCTGGAGGACTCTTTGTAGTGTGCCTAGTGGAAGCTTGAAAGTGTGTAGCTGTCCTGTGGCACTGTGAGTATTAACCCTTCCCTCACTGAAGAGTGTCTGGTGGAAGCTAGAAACATAGAGATGTCTATTTCAATTTTGTTTTATTAAGGTTTTCAAATATAGAAAAAAACAGAGCTTAAATTTACATCAGATGATGCATGGATGGAAGTATCTAAAAGTTATAGATCAAAAATTTGTTGCCAGAACATCTGCACAGGTGGAAATCCCACCAGATGTAAAGCATGTTTCCCTTTGAGGCATGGCATCACCAACAGATGGCAGATATATCAGGGTTAAAGTGATTTAAAACAACAGGGCATCTATACCATCTAGTTATCACCTTAAACCTCTTTTCTTGAGTTTTCGTAGCTATTGACAGTTTATGGGTTAAAACAGAAGATGAATTCTCAAATATCATCACAGGATGGACTGTGGAGATTACGTAGGTAGAGCAGTGCCAACGTCCTTAAACTACAAATGCTAGGGAATACACCCAAGGGAGTGGAAACATGGACTTTGTAGGCACCAGTCATAAAATAAAATATGAATCTTTTATTATACAAAAATTACAAAAAAGCACAAACATAAACATTTTGAAACATATTGCAATACATTGCAAAATAATGGTAGGTACTCTCTCACACATAGGTTGATGCAGCCAGGGGGGTGTCCCTTGCAAAGGGGAAAAGGATCCAAACCCTCTGTTCAACCTATGAAACCTCAAATTGATATAGCTCTACATGTTTCGCAATTGAATGCTTCTTCAGGAGCCTGTTTGAGTCACCTGTGATAGGGAAAGAGAGAGAGAAGACACACACTAAAATGGTACATAATATTAGTATTACCTTAAAACCTTAACAGAAATGCGTCTCAATCAGTGTCAGTATACGCCATGAGGAAGCAAGCCCAAGGACCCAACAATCAACAAGCATCAGGTGATAAACAGTCACATGCGGGGACGTGTCTGGTAGAAAAATCATAGCAGATATAAATCCCGGGAGGGCAGTAGAATGAAAGGTCCCGGCTGCCAGGAAAGAGTTATTATTACTATGTAGAACTGGTGAAAGTGAGGCTGCACTCCATGTGTGGGGGGGGGGGGGGAGAAGAAGGGAGAGGCACAAGGGACACCCCCCTGGCTGCATCAACCTATGTGTGAGAGAGTACCTACCATTATTTTGCAATGTATTGCAGTATGTTTTAAAATGTTTGTGTTTGTGCTTTTTTGTAATTTTTGTATAATAAAAGATTCATATTTTATTTTATGACTGGTGCCTACAAAGTCAATTTTTCCACGCCCTTGGGTGTATTCCCTAGTTTATGGGTTAAAGTGAAGCATTTTTGCTACTCCTCAGGGGAGAAGGTAAGTTCAAGATCCTTTTTCCAAGCCTGCGTGTACAAGGGGAGGTCTGGATGGGCTGAAATCAAGAAAATAGAATATAGTGAAGAGATTGTATGCGTTGGTGGATCATTCTGTAATAGCAGTGATTCAAAGGCAGTTAGTTTGGCAAGAATATCTGAGATCAAAATGATCTCATATCGTATATAGGACAATGCCTGTTGCCTCTGCAACCACTGTGTGGAGTTACGCAAGGGTATTGAGGAAGAGGAGGCCACAGTCAATGTTGGGTCAGACTGGAAGACTTGATCTATGTTCCCGTTTATGCCAAGGGCCAAACACAGTTACGCAGAAGGCTCGTAAAAAATCTGGTGTTCCGAAGAAGGGAGTCATAGGGTCCAGATAGTTTTATATTCTAAAAGTAGGTATGGTAGGTAAGATCAGCCAGAGATGGGGGGCCCTTGCAAAGAGCATGTGAGATCCACAGAAGGGCAAAAAGATCTATAGGGTTTATGTGGCCTTCCATTTGTGCTCATAACTTAGACGAGGCATGATAAAACCAATCAAGAATATGTGAAAATGTTGCTGCCTTATGGTAAATAGTAACATCAGGTATCCCTGCCCCACCCCGATGTCTAGAGGAAACTGGGGGAGTTCAGCTCTCCTGGAGAGACATGGTGAGAATAAACTTGAGCTCAAGATCAAAGTGACTGTGTGCTACAAAGTAGCTCTCACTGGGACTGCTTTTACAGCGTCTCAATTCTGGCCTTTCCATTTAACCTTTAGTATTAACAACTGTTCAGAGAAACTTAGCCTGGTCAAGAGTGTTCAGTGTGCCTTGGGTATCTCATACCATCCTACCACCCCAAATTCTACAGGCTATAAACTACAAAAAGACAACCCCTAGACTGTATATTGAAGCTAGAGTGAATCGACTGTTGCTTGTGTAACTGGTGGCCTCTGCACTGTCTGGGAAAAAATCTGTTAATATTTGCAGCCCTTGCGGGGGTAGTGCTACAATGACATGATTCAGCATTAGGTACATATTTAGTAGAGTCATTCCCAAAACATTGTATCTTCATGAATGAGGGGCAGAACTGTGTTGGTTGACCCCTCATTATGGTTGCTGTTTCAGAAATTAAACATGTAAGAAGTAACAATAAATACATAACTATGTATGGTACCTAAAAAAAGTCATTATTCATGTGGGGTTTGGTTTCTTAACTCCTAATCAGAGTAAATATGGGCCAAATGTCGGGCGACATCAACCGGTTCAATAATGTTTGGCCCATGTGTATGGCAGCCGGTCCGACAGAAACCGGCCATTCAGCCAGCTTCTGTCTGACAAGCATGCTGGAAAACCAGCAGCCACTGGATCCTGACCAGCGCTCTCAGCCAATGGCTAAGAGCACTTAACAGGGTGTTCTGGTGGGGGAGACGTCACCCTGTCAGAACAAAATAGAACAGCAGGGGAGATCACGGGACTAACATTGGATTGTAAGTACAGCGTCTGCGACCGGAGCTGTCAGTTTTTCTTTTGTTCAACCGGCTGGATCAAATGAAAATAAAACTAGTGGTGTGTACAAGGCTTAATGTAGTAATGCATGTATAAGTGAAAGGATTTGAGAGAACGAGTGATTTTCAGAGGGTTTATATATAATGAAGTTGAGGGAAAGCCTCTCACTGGGAGTTAGTGGAAACAAAATTAGGAATTGTATTGTTAATCCTAACAGTTAGATCTTCCATCCATTCAGCTTCCAGTTAACTATTGACCAAAGTATTTTGTGTTGGCAGAGGGGCCATCCCCCTGTTAAAGGCCCATGACCGAAAAGGGTCTGCTGACCGGCTCCCGATCAGCTCTCTCAGTCAGTGAGTTGAAAGAAAAAAAAGCTAGTGGTGTGTACAAGGCTTTATGGGCTTAATTGTAGAGATCTTGCAGACCTCATTAATAATGTTAAGCTAAATTTGCTAACTGTCTTCTAAGATCTCAAGCTTTTTTTTTCTTTGCTAAGATCTCAAACTTTGGATAGTACATTGTATGTTAATGCGCTAAAAAAAGTCCCTCTAATTACACTTTTGAATTTGTTCATAATAACTATGAATTTGTTCATAATAACTTCATAATAACTAATAAATTTAGGCCAAATGTATTCTGCTACATTTCTTTCGTAAAAATAACCCAAAATCAGTGTATATTTTCTACTGTGTGAAAGTTATAAAATCTACAAAGTATATATTTTTTTGAAAATTGATCAACCCTGATGTATGGGCTGCCTATCCCATTTTTTGAGGCCCAAAAATGTCAGTTCAGTACAAATACCACCATAAAGAACTCTTTTTGGAAAGTGGACACCCAAAGGCATGATGAGTTTTTTAATTTGTCATTTTTTTGTCGCATATTTTGGAAGATTAAGAAATTAAATGAAAAAAAAATTTTTTTCAATAATAAATTCATATACTGTCACCAGAACAGTACAGCATCACTGGTGGAGCAGTGATCAGGGACACTGACTTTTGACAGTATGTAAATAAAATTATAATATATTTTTGGGGGAGTTTTGTTTCTTGTTTTTTTTCTACTTTTTTTTACACTTTGAATGCTTATTACAGTGATGATCACTGTATAAGCAATCATATATACACTGTGAAACTGTGAATGGCATCCATTCATGTACCATCGTGTACAGTTGTGATAGCTGTGATTGGCACATGGTACAGGTCTGCCGTGGCCAAGTACCATGTGATTACTTTGACCAATTGCAAAGATCATCACAGTAGTGCACAATGGCTATAAATGAAAGCCATTGTTTAAAACTGACATGTGATGGCTGTGATTGGTCACAGCAATCAAATAGTACCAGGTCTGCACACAGTGGCCCAGTACAATGATTTGTGTTCTGCTGTGTCCAGTGGCTCCTTTAGTGTTCATGCGGTGTGCAAGTGGGAGGACTTCATATGAAGTCCACCCAGGATAGCAGTGCTCCCACCCGGCTATATTTTTACAATACGCCAGGCAGGAGGTGGCAAAGAAACAACTAAAAAGGTAACAAAATGCTTAAAATGTATTTTTTGTTATGGGGTGTGAATGGGAACGTATAACAAACATATAGTGGGGGTTATTTAACCCCCGCAGTTTCCATTACAATGTGAGTGTATTGATTTTTATATGGTTTATTATTATAGGATTCATTGTCTTTTTTGTTTTTGCTCATATATGTACCTACCATCTGGTGGAGGAAGCATGAGCTGTGACTGTCCCTGGATGCTTTTACTATTGCTGGTGAGAAACACTAAAAGGCTGTGTTGATTGGACTGTGGAAATTTTTTTTTGCCCCCCCCCCCTCCAAAAGTATCAAAACTAAAAATACACTAAGATCATCATTAGTGGAGACAAACACGACATAACTTGCAAAATTCCTGCTAAATCTAAAAAATAAAATGCTACTGAGTTAATAAATAAGGCTCTGTGTGTGAATGAGGTCTTGGTCCTTATTCACATGGCCACTGTGGCCTGTACATTGTGAATCAGCAGTTTGTTTATGTGGCTGGAGCTTCCTGGAGCTATGTGCAGGCAACCTATGTTATGCTATGGGGATATAGCCGCTGTAAGAACACAGCCACAGGTCTTAATTTAACAGGTGTGTGGGTGCAGGTGCACAGCTCCGAACACAGACTGTGTGCATTCTGGGCCACTCACCAACACGTGTGAAATTAGGACCTGTGGCTGTATTTGTACATCCGCTGCATCCCCATAGAGTAACAAGCGGCTCCAGCTGAATGAACAAACCACACATTTACACAGCCACAGTACCTATGTGAATGAGTCGTTAGGGCTTGTTCACTCATGAGGTTGAGGGCAGTAAAACCCCACGCTTAAGCTTTTACTACCCCCCAACTACTACCACCTTTAGCTGCAGAGGCAGCAGCTGGGGGCATACACAAGCTGCGGCCGCAGTGCTTTGCTTCACAGCCATGGCAGGAATTATACCCCAATGCTCCCACCCAATGTCACCCAATAATGTGAATGGAGCTGCTCTGAAAGTGCCCCACAACTGCATGCAATGTAGCCGTTGCAGTACGCTAATGCAGAGTTGAGGGGGATACAATGCCTCCTCACCACACATCCAATTCTCTCTAAAGAACTGAACTCTCTAAATAAAATCTGAACATGGATCACATTTCAAAGAGCAAAGCTCGTGTGAACTAGCCCTTATTATGGTTTTTAAATTAATTTTTAAAATTTTAGTTTTACATTTTTTAACAGCCCTGTTGGACAAGCTTTGGTGCAATATCAGGGGTCTAAACAGACCCCTGATTTCCCACTTTTGAGACAGAGAAAGTAATTGAGGACAGAGAATCTTCAATCCTTTTCTCTGCAGCCTCAGCTGCACTGCACGCTGCAGAATGAATGAACAAGAAGCACTCTGTTCAGAGTCTTCTGTTCATTCACAAACTGAAGCAAAGTATATACAGTCTGGAAAGGCAAAGAAGGCAGAAGCACAGTGGGAGGGGGAACACAGGGGGATCAGAGCTGTGGGAAGGGAAAAGGGAGAGCCAACTTGTGGAGGGGTGATCAGAATGAGGGAATGCAATTACTTGAACTGATCCCCCTGTGGCGCCCTCCTGCAGCAGCTGAAATCTGGTGGTAGGGAGAGAAGGAGAAGCTGGTTATGCTGCAGGGGAGGCCACAGGGGGATCGGTTTCAGGGATTGCCCCTGAATCTCTGTTCAGTCTCCTCCTTGTTTGTCATGTGCCCAGGCCCCCCTGTTGAAATAATGGGGCATGGGCCTTACAGGAGAGCGAGTTTTACTGCTTTATTGGTGGCCCTGGCAGCTATATTCTAATTTTAAAAATGTTCTGATCCACAAGAATACATTATTCATTTTGAATGCAAATATTTCCAATATGAGGATGGAACCTGTGACTTAAGCATGAAGCAAAGGCATTAACACTAATTTGAGATCATCAATCCCAGGTATCTTTCCTTTGGCAAGTGGCAAATAAATTTAGAGCAACTTCTTTATTCTAATATTTATACAGTATCATGTGGACTGACACGTGGGATCAAGAGGGATCTTGAGTTATATATATCTAGGATATACATAGTAATGCATCATCTGCTCAGGATTACATTATCATACCATTTTGGATCATTTAGCACTTTCATACCTGTGGTTTACATTTTCATACAATTGTAGCATCTTGATCTTTAATGGATCAGTATACAACCCCTGGCAAAAATGATGGAATCACCAGTCCCTGAGGATGTTCCTTCAGTTGTTTATTGTCGTAGAAAAAAAGCAGATCACAGACATGGCCAAAAACTAAAGGCATTTCAAATGGCAACTTTCTGGCTTTAAGAAACACTAAAAGAAATCAAGAAAAATAATTGTGGTGGCCAGTAACAGTTAGATTTATAGAACAAGCACAGGGAATAAATTATGGAATCACTCAATTCTGAGTAAAAAATTATGGAATCACCCTGTAAATTTTCATTACAAACACTAACACCTGCATCAGATTAAATCTGCTTGTTAGTATGTAGGTAAAAAGGAGTGATCACACCTTGGAGAGCTGTTGCAACAAGTGGACTGACATGAAGCATGGCTCCAACACCAGAGATGTCAATTGAAAAAAGGAAGAGGATTATCAAACTCCTTAAAGAGGGTAAATCATCACGCAGTGTTGCACAAGATGTTGGTTGTTCAGTCAGCTGTGTCTAAAACATGGACCAAATACAAACAACATGGGAAGGTGGTTAAAGGCAAGAATACTGGTAGACCAAGGAAGACATCAAAGCGTCAAGACAGAAAACTTAAAGCAATATGCCTTGAAAACAGAAAATGTACAACAAAACAAATGAGGAACAAATGGGAGGAAACTGGAGTCAACATCTGTGACTGAACTGTAAGAAACCGCCTGAAGGAAATGGGATTTACATACAGAAAAGCTAAAAGAAAGCCATCTCTAACACCTAAACACAAAAAAACAAGGTTACAATGGGCTAAGGAAAGGCAATCGTGGACTGTGGATGATTGGATGAAAGTCATATTCAGTGATGAATCTCAAATCTGCATTGGGCAAGGTGATGATGCTGGAACTTTTGTTTGGTGGCGTTCCAATGAGATTTATGCAGACGACTGTCTGAAGAAAACATGCAAATTTCCACAGTCAATTATGATATGGGGCTGCATGTCAGGTAAAAGCACTAGGGAGATGGCTGTCATTAAAGCGTTTGTAAAGGTGTTTTTTTTTTTTTTTTAAAATAACAAACATGTTATACTTACCTTCACTGTGCAGCTCGTTCTGCACAGAGTGGCCCCGAACCTCGTCTTCTGGGGTCCCTCGGCGGCTGTTTCAGCTCCTCCCCGCAAGCATTCACCACCTTAATGCGAGCTCCCTCGCACGGTGGTGAGTGCTTGCGGGCGCGCTCCCGTGATACAGCCGGCGGCTATAGCCGCTCGCTGTATCACTCGGCCCCGCCCCCCGGCGCGCCGCGTCATCGGATGTGATTGACAGCAGCGCGAGCCAATGGCTGCGCTGCTTTCAATCCATCCACTGCAGCCAATCAGCGGCCAGGGTGAGCGGAGGAACAGATGTCGGGAACGCGAAGCTGACTTTCGAGGCGTCAGGTAAGTAAAACGGGGGGGCTGGGGGCGGCGGTTCTGTCAGAAGTTTTTTCACCTTAATGCATAGAATGCATTAAGGTGAAAAAATTTTTACCTTTACAACCCCTTTAAATCTTCAATAAATGCACAGGTTTACATTGAAATTTTGGACACTTTTCTTATCCCATCTATTGAAAGGATGTTTGGGGATGATGAAATCATTTATCAAGATGATAATGCATCTTGCCATAGAGCAAAAACTGTGAAAAAATTCCTTGAAGAAAGACACATAAGGTCAATGTCATGGCCTGCAAACAGTCCGGATCTCAATCCTATTGAAAATTTGTGGTGGAAGTTAAAGAAAATGGTCCATGACAAGGCTCCAACCTGCAAAGATGATTTGGCAACAGCAATCAGAGAAGGCTGGAGCAGATTGATGAAGAGTACTGTTTATCACTCATTAAGTCAATGCCTCAGAGACTGCAAGCAGTTATAAAAGGCAGAGGTGGTGCAACAAAGTACTAGTGATGTGTTGGAGTGTTATTTTGTTTGTTTGTTTTTCATGATTCCATAATTTTTTCCTCAGAATTGAGTGATTCCATAATTTATTCCCTGTGCTTGTTCTATAAATCTAACTGTTACTGGCCACCACAATTATTTTTCTTCATTTCTTTTAGTGTTTCTTAAAGCCAGAAAGTTGCCATTTGAAATGCCTTTAGTTTTTGGCCATGTCTGTGCTCTGCTTTTTTTCTACAACAATAAACAACTGAAGGAACATCGTCAGGGACTGGTGATTCCATAATTTTTGCAAGGGGTTGTACATACTGGAATTTTGCAGAAATGGGTACTCAACTATAAGGACATTTATGATGTCTTAGGCATAGGATGTGCTAATGCAAATTTGCAAAAATATTTTTGTGGTTTTAAATGTATGTACGATATGTGTAAGTTTGTGTAATAATAATTGAAGTTATATTTTGTATATTGCATAAAAATATAGTTTGCTGTTCTTCTAAATTGATTTACTTCCTTTGAGGGAGTGAGGGTCTATATAAACTTACAATTGTGGAGTTAATATGCATCAGAGGATCAAGTTAGTAGTTAGGTTTGTAAATTGCACATTAATCTGAATCCCGTTTCACCTTATATTTTTCATACTTTTTTTTAAGAATTTTTTCATTTCCAGGTTTACAAGTAAGACAAGCAAAAACTTTTTCATACTTTAATATATCTAATGTGTGACAAATTTATTTTCTAAAAAACATGAAAGTTATTTATATTATTATAATTTATTTAATTATTCTAAAGCTGGATAGATCAGGGGAACTACATATAACCATGCACAGAAAGAACACGCCTACCAACCTGACTGGCTAGAGCAGTGCCTCCATCTTGGGTATATCAATACCTTTTTGGTCTGATCAGTCTGTAATGGACAACCTTAGAAGAAAAATTGGAAGATCTTGTTTTTCTGATTTTGATTTTTTTGGGGCTCACTGGCTCTTTTAGTATTGATATTTTAAGGTGTAGAGGCAAATCCAGGAGTCTTTGCCTATTGGGGTTAATGACTGTAGGCAAATGTGTAGCCCGTGCCACAGTCTGTAATATGTCTTTCAAATAAAGGCTGGAAACCTGTGGTAAATGTCTTTTTAATCCACTAATCTGTCCATTGGAAATAATAACATTCATAGGTCAAAGCTGGCAAACTAAAATCAGTGAATTGTGTGAAAGTGAGTCATAACATTAATGTATTTATCATGCAAATTGAGATTCAAGGGAAATGCAAACAAACAGCCAAGAAAGCATGCATTATTATGTTTATATAAAGAACAGGCCTCTAAAATCTTCAATCATCACCATCATGATGTTTATGGACCTTGCTTTGTGCACTGGTGTGCAGTCATGTTGGAACAGGAAGGGGCCATCCCCAAACTGTTCCCACAAAGTTGGGAGCATGAAATTGTCCAAAATGTCTCGGTATACTGACGTCTTAAAAATTTCCTTCACTGGAACTAAGGGGCCAAGCCCAACCCATGAAAAACAACCCCACGCCATAATCCCCCTCTACCAAAATGATTTGGACCAGTGCACAAAGCAAGGTCCATACAGACATGGATGAGCAAGTTTGGGGTGGAGGAACTTGACTGGCCTGCACAGGATCCTGACCTCAACTCAATAGAACACCATTGGGATGAATTAGAGTGGAGATTGCGAGCCAGACCTTCTCGTCCAACATCAGTGCCTGACCTCACAAATGCACTTCTTGAAGAATGGTCAAACATTTCCATAGACACACTCCTAAACCTTGTGGACAGCCTTCCCAGAAGAGTTGAAGTTGTTATAGCTGCAAAGGGTGGGCCAACTCAATATTAAACCCAACGGACTAAGACTGAGATGGCATTAAAGTTCACATGCATGTAAAGGCAGGCGTCCCAATGCATTTGACAATATAGTGTATATTAGCTAGACTTTCATATCTATGAAAATTGCACCGTTCATTAAATTTGCCCATTTAACATATAGTAGATACATGTTGATCCTGCCATTAGAACCATTTCTTGAATACTGCTTTCAAATAGAGTGACAAAGCTATTCCATCTACAGTTTAAATTACTGTTAAATTGTCACCCTTTGCAGTCATTGTAGCCTTTAGGGCCATAAGAGAGTATTTAAGGCATGATCAAGGTTATCAGCATTGCCACTGATCAGCTCCCCACTGCCTGTCAGGTATTGGCCACACCCAGCTCTAACTGCAGACCTTCTAACTGACTGTCCACTCCCACAATGCTCATTGGAAGTTGTAGATGCAGCTTGCACATCAAAGTGAATGACATTGTTAAAGGGAAAAGACTTCTTTTCCATTGTACAGACCACCAAACAAGGGAATGGAGAGACGTTTTTATGCTTCCTGAACTCCAATGAGTCTTTCTGAATTCAGCCATAAATGTCCAAAGGTGAATAACAAAGGGTTATGACAAGTGGTACATTTTGAGGTTTGCTGTTACCCCCTCTAATTTTCCAGCCTAAGAAATGGACCGTAAATGTTATTATGGTAAACGTACAATCCTGAATTGGAATATTAACAGCTTTGATTTTCCTTCTTTCTTCTTTTCTTTAATTTGTTCTTCTTGTTCAATGTTTTATATGAGAAAAATGAAAGAACAGCATCACCGTCACGGTTGGTACAAGTATAATACAGGGAGGGATTTGCAGCCACTTCAAGTACAGTGAGTAGGAAAACATTATAACATTACAGAAAATGGATTGATAACAACCAACAGGAGAAGAAAAAAAAAATCGGGCCACAGGCCCTGCAAACATATAGCTGTATATGACTTTGAGCTGCAAGCGCCCTAATAACGGTCAATCCAAATAATCTGAGGTGCAGAAAAAGCACACAAAAACCAAGTAGCATACTCTAAGGCAGTGGTTCTCAACTCCAGTCCTCGGGACCCACCAACAGGCCAGGTTTGCAAGATAGCTGAAATACATCACAGGTGATATCACTTGATGCTCAGTGATTGCAGTATTCTAGTCTGCAACTCCCCAAGGTAATACTTAAAATCTGGCCTGTTGGTGGGTCCCGAGGACTGGAGTTGAGAACCACTGCTCTAAGGCCTGCCATAAGCAGTTATCATCTTGGCCAGTTTAGCAGGAACATGCTAGCAGGAAGCATGTATGGGCAGGCTGAATATACCTAATTTCATCGATTGTTCAATTTGGAAACAACCAGCCTTCCAAATTTTACATGCGATTATCACTAGCAGCTAGTATCGCCTCTAGCAATATTTACTATCTTCTCCGGGCAGGAACGGCTTCCCCTTCTTTATGTTGATGGGGGAATCCTGGTTTCCTGGTTGCAGGAAAGAAATTTGCTCCGTGTATGGCCTGCCTACAGGAAAAAAGAAAGGAAGATATAAGAAAAAACAATGCAAGGATAGAGAAAGAAGAGAAAAGGAGAGGGAAATAGGTCACTGCACACACCGGGAAGGAGTAGCGTCCAGGAGACTAGTGGGCCCCTGGAGGGTCACGGTTCCAGCAGGGAAGAGTTAAAACCTGAAGGTAAGTAATTATCAACCCAGGGTTGCCAGACCTTTAGGTGTTCGAAAATGATATCCAGCAAGGTTACCTCAATCTTACTGTGGATCGTTGCCTGTGTAATGCGATTTTTTGTCTCTAATATACATACGGTTGTGGTCTTCCAGGACCTAGCAATAGTTTGTTTAGAAGCGTTCAGGACCTGAAGTCAGAGTTTCAGTTGAGTTCTTGTAAAGTTGACTGAACAATGGTTAAGCAATGCAAATGTTGGGTCCGTTGCTATAGTGACGTGAACTAGGGTAGAAATATTACAAAACATTTTGGAGCAAAAATGCTGCACTATTGGGCAGATCCGCCATATATGTGCGTGGGTACCCAGTTTGCCACAACCCTGAAAACAATCAGGGGGTAGCTAGGTAGAAATTTTGAGATTCTGTCCCAGACCAGATATCACCGCATTAAAATTAATTAGTTTCCACTGCTATAACGTTCTGGAATTTTTCATTTGTATTTACCATCCTCCAAAGTGTAGGCGATTGCTTTAAGACTGTTTAAGCAAAGCATTTAATTTCAAATGTTGGCAAATATCAATCAATAATCTGAAAGTTAATAAAGGCTTTATGGAAAAAAAACATAAATTTCATTTGGATTCTATTCTGGAGCAGATTGTTGGAGTAGCGTCCATTAGTATATTACCGTTAGTACTGCTGCAATAACCGCATAGTTTTTACAGGAACAAATTACATTTACTTTTCTTGTAAAAAATTGCCAATGATGTTTTACTTGTGTACAACCTGTTCATTAGTCTCTATAAACTTTCTCAACTGTGTTCTGCTATGTGCCAAATACTGGTACATTTATTCTCTCTCATCACAGCATCGTTAAAGTATTGGCCGGTAAGAGTATGTATTGCTTTGGCAAAGGTTACAACTGTAGGGCTTGGGGTGTGATTAGATGACAGGTGGAAAAAGTATATTCAAGAGTCAGCTGTGGTTTGTATTTTAGTCTTCTGCCTGTGCAGGTGCTGCCATTTGGTGCAAGTAATTCCACCATGACTTTTTCTTTATACATGGTTTTTGGCATCTGGTGTCAGCAGTTGGTGTCTGCATATTTTATATCATGCATTAATTATGCAATTATCGGTAATGGCCAAACATTAATAGTTCTTAATTTGTTTGCACATATCCTTAGAGACAAGACCTGTTTTGCAGGTTTTTTGGGTATAGGTGTTTTCTTGGGAAGGCAAACTGAGGAGGACTCCAGAATATCCAAGGTCAGGAATTCAGGGCTGAGAGAGTATCTTCTAAATGTGGATAGATAGATAGATAGGTAGATAGATAGATAGATAGATAGATAGATAGATAGATAGATAGATAGATAGATAGATAGATAGATAGATAGATAGATAGATAGATAGATAGATAGATAGACTGTCTCCTGGAAACACAGATATATAGAAAGACTGAAAATGGAAGTATATGGATGAAGAAATAAGAAACAGACACTAAGTGACACTTTTTGGGGACCAGTGACACCAAAACAGTGATGGGTGCTCAAAAAAATGCACTGACACTGTATAAATGACACTGGCAGGGAAGGGGTTAACACCAGGGGTTAAGTGTGTTCCCTATGAGTGCTTTATAACTGTGGGGGAAATGGATGCACTGCAGGAAAAGAGAGATCCGTGTCTCTGTCTCAGCTTAGCTGAAACACAGATCTCTCTTTTACTCTCTGACAGAACAGCGGTCTGCCTTGTTTGCATAGGCAGACCGCCGTTCTGCCTTTCCTCCGACTGATCAGTGGGTCCCGCCAACCATCAAGGCTGCCGGATGCACTGATTGGCTCCTGCTGTTTTTAATCACAGCGGGAGTGGTGCCCCCTAGATCACGTACAGATATGTGATTTTTGCACAGCCGGGCCGCCCTGCCGCAGTATATATGCGGTGGGTGGTCTGGAAGCTGTTAAATTGATTGTAGTCTTGAAGTCTATTTTTTATTAAAATATTAAATAGGTTTATACTTACCTGCTCTGTGCAATGGTATTGTGCAGAGCAGCTCCTTACCTCTTCTTGGATCCCCCCACCAGCGATCTTGGTTCCTCCTCTTCTGCTGATGTAAACAAGCATTTCCCCGTTCTGCCTAGTGACACTGACACTGATCACAGCTCCCTGTAACCGGGAGCAGTGATCAGTGTCGTGTCACACATAGCCCATCCCCCCAACAGGACACACTTAACCCCTACAGCGCCCCCTCCTGGTTAACCCCTTCACTGTCAGTCACATTTACACAGTAACCAATGCATTTTTAATCGCACTGATCGCTGTATAAATGTGAATGGTCCCAAAATAGCGCCAAAAGTGTCCGATCTGTCTGCCATAATGTCGCAGTCATGATAAAATCGCTGATCGCCACCATTACTAGTAAAAAAAAAAAAATATTAATAAAAATGCCATAAAACTATCCCCTATTTTGTAGACGTTATAATTTTTGCACAAACCAATCAATAAACGCTTATTGTGATTTTTTTTACCAAAAATATGTAGAAGAATACGTATCGGTATAAACTGAGGAAAAAAAACAATTTTTATATATTTTTTGGGGATATTTATTATAGCAAAAAGTAAAAAATAATGCGTTTTCTTCAAAATTCTCTCTTTTTTTTTTATAGCACAAAAAATAAAACTGCAGAGGTGATCAAATACAGCCAAAAGAAAGCTCTATTTGTGGGGAAAAAAGGACGTCAATTTTGTTTGGGAGCCACTTCGCACGATCGCGCAATTGTCAGTTAAAGCGACGCAGTGCCGAATCATAAAAAGTGCTCTGGTCTTTGGCCAGCCAAATGGTCCGGGGCTGAAGTGGTTAAATGAAAACTTTTAATTTAGTTTGGACAGAATGGGAAATGAATAAGAGGCTTGCCGTCTATATCAGGTTGGTGAGATCTCTCTTCCCTTCTTGACCCAGAGACACATCGCAAATAAAAGGAAATCTCTCCAAAGGTGAGGGAAATCCCATCTTGGACACTTTGCACTGAAACAGGGGTACCGATTTGAAGTTTTTCCTTCTATTCCCTGTTCCTTAGACAACTCAAAATGTGGGATTTCCCATCATTTCAGTTTCAGAGACAATGATCACTGGGACAAATGGAGAGAGAGTGAATCTCACCAGCTGGAGAATGTACATACATTTGAATTACTGAGGTTTGTAAGTTTTAATAATAAATGATGGCCAGACAATTTTACATCAGTTACTTGGGATGGGTGAGCAGTTCGGCCCGAGGATGACTTCGGGCCAAACTTTGACTGTTCAGACGTTCTCCGAACAACCAAATTATAGGGTCGTTTGACCATTTGTTCGGCCCGCTGAATGACTACAATGCACTGCGCCGCCACACAGTGCATTGAAAGCCCTGATTGGCTGAAGCAATGAAATCTTCTCCCAATCATGGCACAGAGCTCTGTCAGGATGCTGTCATGATGACTGTATCCATTTGTAGTGTGATAGCGGCGTGGAGAGAGATAGAACAGGGCTCTGTTCAGTGCTATTAGACAGTTAGGCCCCTTTTACACAGGTGGATAGAATTCAGCTTTTAGCTGCAGATAGATGAAGTTATCTACCGCACCTAAACTCAGACAATGCTTTCCTATGGCCCCATTCACACACTGCGTTTAGAAACTTTAGCGCAGCTATCTGCACATATCCCCAGGTAATCGCAGTGTACCATTTCACCTGTGGGTAGCGGCAGCAACAAGGAAAGAAAAACAACAGGAAGCACATCAGAAATGGCAAGAATGTTCCACCGCAGCTAAACGCAGCCGCATCTAAACGCACATAAATGCTGCTAATGCAGCGCACAATTCTCTTCTTCTTTAATGGGATAATAATGAAGCTGCTTTGCTGGTGATACTGATGGAATTATTGCAAACGAATTTTCAAAGGCTTTTTTTTTCTAGTGATATCAAGAATAACATCATTATGCTTTTTTTTTTTTTTTTTTAATTTGGGCAAGTTATCCCGTAGTTTTTAAGATCAAAGATACAACTATGTTGGTGTCCCTTGTCAATTTTACATTGTATTTTTTAAAATGTAACTGCCTACTCCCAAACTGCCATTTCAAGTAAAACACATAGCCAAGTATTATTCTACACAATTTTTTTATTGTGCATAAAAAAAAAATAGACATGCTATCTGCCAATAGAACTTAACCAAAAAGTGCATTCTATGCATCGAAAAATATAGAAAATATACCAAATCAAATCATTATTCAACCAAAAAATAATGTCAAAGCAATAACTCCAAGAATAAATAATACTTTATCTCCTCTGATTCCGCAGCATGTCTGGTTGATGAACGGCCAATCAGAAACGAACTGAAAAGCATGAAATGAAAAGCACAAACTGAAATGCGCTAAATGAAAAATGCAAAAAGAAAAGCGCCAAATCAACACTCACCAAACTTCTACTAACACAAAATTAGCAGAAGGAGCCCAAGGGGTGGCGCTAAAGAGCTGAAAAACCATGTAGTACATCTAGTACATTATTACGTTCATAATTGTTGGCCAACATTTGTGTGACCGTGTGTATGCAAGACAAGTTTGAGACAACGCCCTTCGGATAAAATTCCACGTTTTTTTTGTCGGAAAGTCCTATCGTGTGTACGAGGCTTAAGTGTGCTATAGCGTGCTATTCTGGTTCTATTGTCAGTGTAGAATATCAGTTTAGTGTGCATCT
The DNA here is from genome assembly GCF_042186555.1 of Aquarana catesbeiana. NCBI lineage: Eukaryota > Metazoa > Chordata > Amphibia > Anura > Ranidae > Aquarana > Aquarana catesbeiana. The sequence continues at coordinate 147,573,281 of NC_133325.1, forward strand.
AGGGATAGTTCAGTGTGAGTATAGTGCGACAATTCATCTTTACGTTAGTGTGAATGTAGGGATAGTTCAGTCATTAATTAAGTTTAACGCTGTATAGTTCTGTGCATTACTGAAAGTTTAACGCCATATGGTTCTGTGCATTACTGTAAGTTTAACGCTGTATATTTAATTGCGTTACTGCAAGTTTAATGCCATATATTTAAGTGTGTTACTGTAAGTTTTATGCTGTATACTTCTGTGTATTACTGCAAGTTTAACTCTGTATATTTCATTGCATTACTGCAAGTTTACCGCCATATAGTTCATTGCGTTGCTGCAAGTTTAACGCAATATATATTCATTGCGTTACTGCAAGTTTAACGCCATATAGTTCTGTGTGTTACTGCAAGTTTAACGACATATAGTTCTGTCCATTAATGCAAGTTTAACGCTGCACATTTAATTGTGTTACTGCAAGTTTAACGCTGTATATTTAATTGTGTTACTGTAGGTTTAACGCTGTATATTTCATTGCGTTACTGCAAGTTTAACGCCATATAGTTCTGTGCATTACTACAATTTAACGCTGTATATTTCATTGCGTTACTGCAAGTTTAACGCTGTATATTTCATTGTGTTATTGCAAGTTTAACGCCATTTAGTTCTATGTGTTACTGCACGTTTGACGCAGTATATTGCAGTATATTAAAGTGTATCCGTGGAGTGTGTCTGTGTAGTGAATACTCAAATTAAAGTGCACCAAACACCGCTTTCCAATGATTAAAGTGCAGCCACGTACACATTTACACATCTTTATTACATTTTGTTAATAAGCACTACCCACTCCCCCCATCATATCTGGGAGGACAGCAAGAGGAGAGGCAGACATTCCCATGGCACTGTAAGGGGGCCAGCAGCATATGTGTCCACAGGCAAAGATCGAAGAGGTCAGTCCTCAGGCAGGACATCATTTCCTCTGTTTTGAGATGTTGCACATGCTATCCAGCCACAACATGCAGAGGAGGTGGTGGACTGGCTTACTAAACCATCCTCATTCTCCTCATTCTCCATCACCAAAGCAGAGACTAGGGCACAGCCCCCTGCAGCTGCCAGAGTGGCAAAACCTGCCTCCTTGTCCACAGCTATTTCTGTCATAGCCCCAGCATCAGGCATGGAGGAGTCAGCTGAGTTATTTCAACACAGCGCAAGCCACTTGCTCCTTGACGATGCACAGCCATTACTCAATTCAGATGTTGATTCTGAGGTTGAGGAAGGCAGGAACATGAGCCTACAGAAAGGGGAGAATACTGGTACACAAATTGGCATTCATGTCCCCCCAGCCGCAGTGTATTGCCAAGTTGTCTCCAGTGATAATGAGGATGGAGGAGATGATGATGCTGAGGTCACTGACTCGACTTGGGTGCCGGATAGAGTGGAGGAGGACAGTGAGGGTGAGGCACAACCCCAACTAGGCAGCCATCATGGAAGAGTAGAGAGCAGCCACCCTATTCCTTAACATTGTGGAGCTGTTATCTCCCGGTCCACTTCCCACAGCTCAACTGTCTGGGCCTTTTTTAGTACATGTGCCGCCGATCGCACTAGAGCTATTTGCAAACTTTGCCTCTAGCACATTAAGCATGGATAAAACACTAACCATTTGGGTACCACATGCTTGACAAGGCATTTACTCTCCCACCACTCAACCCGTTGGCAAGAGCACCTAAAAGCCACTCAAAAGGGGCACAAATCTGTCCCTCCTTTTTACTCACCTCATTCTGTCCCTGCTATACCTCATGACATCTCAGCAGCCTCCACTGACAAGGATAATGGTATAGCGCAGGGTGTCCCAGGTCCTTGCAGCACATCTGCCAGCAGCACACCACCAGCTGTAGACTATAGCTGGCAAATTTCTCTGCCCCATCTGCTGCAGCGGAAAAAAGAATACAGTCCCTGCCACCCACATGCCCAGCGTTTAAATGCAAGCGTGTCAAAGCTGCTGGCTCTACAACTTCTGCCTTTCACCTGGTGGATTCTGCCCCCTTCTGTGAATTTGCAGAATGTGCTGTACCACAATGGAAGGTTCCCATTCGCTATTTCTTTTCACATAAGGCCATTTCAGCACTCTACCATCACATGGAAGGCAATGTTGTGGCATTGTTGGGCAAGGCAGTCAGCCGCAAAGTCCACGTTACTGCTGACACGTGGTCCAGCAAGCATGGCAAGGGACAATATATTTCATTCACAGCACACTGGGTGACTCTGCTTGCAACTCAGAAGGATGCAGGACAGGGCTCAGTGCTGCAGCTTGTTGTGCCCCCACATCTCCATACAGCTGGTGATGATGCAAAATTTGTCAGCTCTACCCCCTCCTCCTCCTCCCCCATGCCCTCCTCTGTTGAATTGTCCTATGAACCTCAAGTACCCCCTGTCAGGGTACTCACCAGGGCCAAGATGCTGAGAGCGGCTCCCCTTGCAGCTGAGTGCGCTATACCCCTGGAGGTGGCACAGAGGGTATCGGGCACAGAGAGGCACGGGTCGCCAGGCACTAGTAGGAGCTTGCGTGTTGAACTTCCGTCTGGTAGTAAGCCTGTGCAGGGTACATCCGGACGGTGATCGGCAGAGGAAGCAGACTGGGGCTCCAACACCTTGGTCCTCAAGTAGACAACTGGAACAAAGTATGTAGAGAAGCCAGGGGGTCAAATACAGCAAGCCGGTAGGAAGGAAGTCCGTTTAAACAAACCAAGGTCATACACAGGAATCAATCAAATGGGAGAGTCCAAGACAAGCCAGGGTCAAACACTGGAGCAGGCAGTAGCGAAGTCTTTAAAGAGAAGCCGGGTGTCAAACACTGGAGCAGACTGAAGAGGAATCCGTTAAGCAAGCCGAGGTCAAGGTGCAGGAGAAGTTCAAGGGTGGTCAAGGCAATCCGGGTCACAATAGGCAGGAGTCAATAGCAGAACAAAGGCACAGGAACACAGGAGCTGAAATGACAAACCAGCAATAAGCCAGAGAGCTGGGCTGCCTTTTATAGGACCACCAGGGGAACTCACGTGTGCGGCTAAGATGCGTACGTGCTTATGCCGTTTCGCCGTGTCGCAGTCCGCTGACTCGCACGTCTATGTGTGCCATTGCGCCACGACGCGGTCCGCTGAATCGCGTACCCGCATGCGCCGATTCGCCATTCTGCCACGCAGGCGTACAGGGAAATGCCGGTATTGGCAAACAAAGTTTCTGTTATTTCTCTGACACCCCCTAAGCATTCAAAGGGCTATTCAATGAGTCAGGCTAAAAGGTGCCATGCAGTGCTTCAGCTGGTGTGTCTAGGGGACAGGAACCACATCGGAGCAGAGATTCTTGCAGCTCTGCAGGGACAGGCCCAGAGGTGATTCCCACCATGCCAGTTGGAGCCAGGAATGGTGGTGTGTGATAATGGCACAAACTTTCTGTCCACCCTTAGACAGGGAAAGTTGACACATGTGCCATGCCTGGCACATGTCCTCAATTTGGTGGTGCAGCATTTCCTAAATTGGTACCCAGGTTTGGAAGATCTATTCCACCTGTCCGTAAAACTGCCTGATTTGTGACATGCCCACCAGGTGGAACTCGACCTTGGCAATGCTGCAGAGGCTGCACAAGCAGCAGAGGACCGTCCACAAGTACCTATGTGAATATGGCACAAATACAGGCTCAGGCCGGCTCGGCTTTTTTTCCCCGCGCCAATGGCTGCTCATAAAGGATGCATGCATTGTACTGTCACCATTTGAGGAAGCCACAAGGATGGTGAGCCGTGACAATTCATGCATCAGTGACATAATCCCTGTTGTGTTCCTGCTGGAGCAGACTCTGCGTGGCTTTAGGGACAGGGACTCGAGGCAGAGCAGCAGAACAAAGAGGAGGACTTCCTTTCCTCTTAAGGCCCACTTTACGCAGACACCATTGTTCCTATGCCACAGAACACACAAGAGGAGAGAGAGGAGGAGAAGGAGGATTATGACAGTTTCGGAGGCATTGAAGCAGAGGAAGACATACGTCAAACAGTAAGAGATGGTTTTCCATCCGCTGGACCCTTGGGAGTAGTACATGGGAGTAGGCAATTCCAGATACTATAATCCTCCGTGACTCCTAGGAGTCTGCTTCTCATGCCTCTGTAAATTTGTGGTGCATGGGCTCACTCATGCTTCAAAGCCTGCGAAAGGACCCAAGAATACGTGGCATAAAGGAAAAGAATCACTACTGGAAAAGAATCACTATTGGTTGACAACCCTCCTTGGCCACCGTTATAAGGGAAAAGTCCCAGAACTCATCCCATCCCCACAGAGAGTGCAGAAGATGAAATCTCTTGAGGATACCTTAAAGAAGAGTTTATAGAATGTTTTCCTGACTCTGGTAGGTTACAGTGTGGTGGAAAATTTAGTTTTGAGGCTTCTGTTGGTCAAGAGAGGAGCGGAGGAGAAGGTGTGTGATGCATTTCTCGATTTTTTTAGTCCTCGCCGCTCAGGGCTGTCAGCTTCCACATCCCATCGGCAGCGTCTGCACCACATGGTGGCCGATTATCTCGGGGTGAAAACAGAGATGGAGAGCTTCCCAGTCGACTATCCACTGGCTTACTGGGTCATAAGAATAGACCACTGGCCAGAACTTGCCCATTATGCTATTGAGCTGCTAGACTGCCCTGCATCCAGCGTGCTTACCGAACGGGCATTCAGTGCTGCTGGAGGTTTTGTTACTGATCATAGAATGTGTCTGCCCACAGACTCCTTGGATCATCTGACTTTTATCAAAATGAATCAGTCCTGGATTATCAGCAGCTTTGAAGCCCCTGATGCTGATGTTGTCGATTAAGTGTTTTTGGAATGTGGAATTTCTGCAGGACTTCTAGGCTGCCTAGTGTTGTGGGTGTTGATTTTATCTGGAAGAATGTTTCTGGTGTAGGTTTCATGGGTACAATTAACACCCAAAGACCAATTTTTACACACCTGTTTGACAGGTACATATCATTGCAATTTTTGACAGCAAGGCCAATTCTTGCTTTCATCAAGAGTATTTCTAAAGGGTTACGGTGTAAAGGCGCCACTGACACCCAAAGAACAATTTTTCCACACCTGTTTGACAGGTGCATATCATTGTAATTTTTGACAGTAAGGCCAAATCTTGCTTTCATCAAGAGTACCTCTATAGGAAATAAGGGGAGGAAAGAGTGTACGGACAGTTGCTGAGCTGTCCTCTCACACAATCAAACCAAAAGGAGGGGCTTGTGGACTATCCCGGTACTGATAGGCAAACAATGAACTTCAGTAAAAATTCTCATTTATTACATATAAAAAAAACATACAAATTAACAAATCAATAATTCAATAAAAGGTGAAATTAAACCTTACAGTATACAATTACACATAGTTTTTTCCCAAAGAAAAGTATCTGGTAATGGAATCATAGATCAGAGGTCCTCTACTAGTTGCACGGTCTTAATGACGCTTCATCAGGAGGAATAATCTATAAAGACAGGTAACTATTTTAGAACATATATACATACAGTTTGGCAAGCATATAGTATTAGCAAAACAGCAATGACAATAACAGCGGGAAGTTGCTTACCTACAAGCCAAAAGCCAAAAAGGTCCCAAACTACCAAATAATTTCCCCCGCGGCGGACATGGGGGATTTGATAGCGGAGTGTATGTCTAAAGTAGTGGAAATGTATAAGGTAATGGGTAAATAATATATAGGGCTCCACTGGGATAAAGGACAGGGGAGGAAAGGAAATAAGAGAAATAAAAGAGGGCAGGGAAGGGAAAAGGTGGGGGATGGGGAAGGTGAGGGGAAAAGAAGGGAAAGAAAGGGAGAAAAGGGGGAAAAGGGGGGGAAGAGGGAGGGAGAAAGTGTGGGATGAAGAAGGGTAGAGAGACTGTCATTAGTGTAATGGGAAAGCAGAATGGAGACTAATTAGACGGTAATATACATTGATAATCTGGGTAACCGGAGGCAACCTACCGGAGCCTTCAGGCTTCACTGCCTGTTTCCTGCTGTTATCAACAAAACCTGGGGAATGCCCAGGAAAAAATCCACCAGCTCGCAGACAACCAATTGACCTGTCTAACAGTATGCATTAAGACCAGGGCTTCAGTCCGCACACGTTTGCAAAGGCATGCGTAAGCCACAGAGCCACGTCACGGCACCCTGTAATATGTGGTCCTAACACTAAAGTTTAAGTGTCCCCACAGTGGAGACACATACATTCTGATGGATAAGTGAGGGCAGGTGGACTGAAGGGAGCCCACCCCTTCTTAAAGGTACAGGAGCACACCAAACACCCAGCAGATAGCACAATGGCTGCAAAGGTGTTGGTGCATTGCTGGACCAATACACACACCAACGTCTGGTGGAATTGCCCAGGCTAGGTACCTGAAACTAGGTACCTGCTCCCCAAGTTCCAAAAGAAGGAGAGGAGGGAGAGTAAGACATAAAGCAGAACTTCCCCTTTAGGGTGATGTTCCACTATAAAATTAAGCACATTGTTGTGCAGGCTGGGGACTGGCGGACAGGCTCCTCACCCTGGAATCATGGGCCTTAGTTAGTTCAGTTTGACCATTGCTACAATGGCCATGTGCAGCTGTTCTTTAGAAAGCCCCCACCCTTAGAGCCGTCTTGGTGTCCATTGAATCCTACTCCCTCCCCTCTTGACAGACATTGGAAGATGACCCTTAAATCATAAGGAGGTAGTGGGGCCTGTCCAGCACAAAGGTTTCTATCTGGCTGATGTTATGTTTTTACTGTAGCTGGACTAGCCCGCATGTTCTTAACCATATTTCTTATCTCCTTAATGCAACATATATTCATACAGGTATGCGGGGAGCGCCTCGGTCCTGGTGCCTGGGGGCGGGGTGCTGGGGCTTTGTGCATGTATTGCGCAGGTGTGTGCTGCGCGCGTAGAGCCCCATTGCCCGGTGGTTCCCCCCCGGCGCATCATTGCCGTACAGTTCCGGATGTTGGACCTCATTTTTTACTGCATAAATCCCGGTTGTCAATAACTATTGTTCTTAGATATTAATATGTTGGCTCTTATGTTATCCTTTATATGGTCCTCATTGCCCATATCTCTTGCATCTCTTAACGTAATGTTTCTTTTGTTACCATTTTCCTGTTGACCTACAATTGCTTGGTTTAAAGCAACCTCTCACGCTCTAACCACCTCCCAATAGGGCGGCCCCCCGTTTGGGTACTACCAGTGCCCACCAGGGGTCCATAGAGCAAACCCATTTGTAGACTGAATTCCCCTCTACCCTCCCTCCCTCTCTTTCCCCCCTCCCCCTCCCTTTCCCCTCTCCACCCTGCCGCCTCTCTCTCCTCTTGTACCTTTCCTCTGCTTGATGTGTTGCCCCTCAGCTGGGGGGGATTTTTGGAGCAGGACTCTCACTTGCCGGTAGCAGTGGTTGCCACCATATTAGACGGCAACATGGGTCTCCTTAAGGTCACCTCAATCAATGTCCGTGGCCTCAGCGTACCAGAGAAGAGCTCGCAATTTCTAGCCGACCTGCGCAAGGGCAGAACTCAAGTTGCTTTTTTGCAGGAAACGCACTTTCACGGTGAACGTATTCCGAAATTGACCAATGGGGCTTTCCCGATGGCATACCACAGTACATCGCCCATCTCTAAGTCCAAGGGGGTTAGCATCCTCCTGGCTAAGTCGGTACCATGAACGTTTGGGGCACAGCAGATAGACATACAGGGCCATTTTCTTCTCCTAAAAGGGAAAGTGTTTGATGTGCAGGTCACTTTTGCCAACATATACTTCCCCAACGTAGATCATCCGCAATTTTTCGGAAGCTGCTGCCTCAGCTGGTGGAGTCATCGGAAGGGATGCTTATCTTTGGGGGACCTCAATTTTACAATGGACCCATCACTAGATGCTTCACGTGGTGCCTCCCATCTCTCGTATGTGCGTCTTAAGCAGATGAAGGCGGTTGTTACATCCCCAGGACCGAGATTATTAATTTTTCTCCCAAGTCCATCATTCTTATTCAAGACTGGACTACCTGTTGTTATCACATAAAGACCTGTCTAGAGTGGTGTCCTCTACCATCGACGTTATCTCCTTTTCGGACCACGCACTGATACACCTGACACATCCATTGGGCCTGGTGACCCGAACTCCCCCCTCGTGGAGACTGAACCAGGCACTGCTCCAGTCGGAGGAGACCCGCTCAGAGATACTGGCCATGCTGCAGGAGTATTTCTCCATCAATGAAGCCTCAGTCACCAATCCCTTAATGGTCTTGGAGGCCCACAAGACGGTTGTCAGGGGCACTCTAATTATAGGGGCCTGCCTCAAGAGGAAAAGAACACATCGTACAGAAGAACTTATCACTCAGATCTGTACCCTGAAGTGCTCCCATAAAGCCAGTCTCGTACGTTCTACCCATCAGGAACTCCTCAAAGCTCACAAAGAACTTCACTAGCTTCTATTTCACAAAACGAAACAAAAACTGGCATGGGCACACCGTACGATGTATGAATTCTCCAATAGACCCAGTACAATGCTGACTAGAGCATTACGAGGTCCGCGCACTAAAACCTATGTCTCCCACATCCTGACATCTTCTGGCCAAAAAGTGACTACATCTTCCGATATGGCGGCGGAGTTTGGGTTATTCTATGAAGGCTTCTACAATTTAGACAGGCCACCTCCTGATGACCCCAACTCTGCTGGGGGATTTACCCCACGGTCATATCTAGCCACATCTGGCATGCCCTCACCCCCCCCCCGTGATCCAGAAGGAGCTGGAAGAGCCTATTACAACAGCAGAACTGGGAGTGGCGCTAGCAAACTCGAAACCAAAGAAGGCCCCTGGGCCCGTCGGCTTCACTTCCACTTACTACTTCTTTGAGACACTATCTCAGCCTTTGGTATCTGCCCTCAGAAGACAACTCCTTCTCGATAGACACCCTGAGAGCCTACATATCCCTTATCCCGAAGGAGGGGAAAGACCCACTACGGTGTGGGAGCTACCGCCCGTCATGGGCTGGTTTAGTCAGATAATGTGAATATCCTGGTTTGCATAAGTTGTTACATCCCATGGCTGGGCCCAGCTGGTTCTGGGGAGGCATGCCTCCCGAACAGTTGTGAGTATGTAAATTACTGTATGGCCTTAATGGCTATACTATTTGTACTGGGTTATTAAGGTTACTGTCTGGAAGCCTCCCCAGCAGGGCACGCTGGAACCTCATCACACAGCTAGGTCTCGTCATGTACACTAGCGAGTGCATAGCCGGGGATTCGATATTTGACCTTGCTATGCATAACAATTAACCCTCTTTGTTTTCCGTTTCTGTTTTTATTATAACCCCTGTCTTTTGTTTATGTCTGTTAAATTGCATCATTCTGAAAATAAATAAAGGAATTACAAAAAAAAAATTAAGCATCTATTAAGCATTAAGAAATCTATACAAGTGGCTGTGTTTGATGGGCACAGTGGCTGCATTTGATGGGCAAGTGGCTGCATTTGATGGGCAAGTGGCTGCATTTGATGGGCACAAGTGGCTGCATTTGATGGGCACAGTTGTTTGCATCTGATGGGAAAATGGCTGCGTATGATGGGCACAGTGGCTGCATTTGATGGGCACAAGTGGCTGCATTTGATGGGCAAGTGGCTACATATGATGGGCACAGTGGCTGCATTTGATGGGCTCAAGTGGCTGCATTTGATGGGCACAGGTGGCTGTGCTTGATGGGCACAATGGATGTGTTTGATGGGCACAATGGCTGCATTTGATGGGCACAAGTGGCTGTGTTTGATGGGCACAAGTGGCTGCGTTTGATGGGCACAATGGCTGCATATGATGGGTACATGTAGCTGCATATGATGGGCACAGTGATTGCATATGAAGGGCACAAGTGGCTGTGTTTGATGGGCACAATGGCTGCGTTTGATGGGCACAAGTGGCTGCATATGATGGGCACACGTGGCTGCGTTTGATGGGCACAGTGGCTGCATTTGATGGGTACAGTGAGGCTGCAATTGATGAGGGGGGTTTCAGTATTTTTCAGGTTGTTTGCGCCCCCCCCACCCCCAAATTTTGAGCACTAGCCACCACTGGTACAGCAGTTCTTCCCTTTAATGAAACTTTGAGGGCGAAATGGCATAAACACCATTTTTGTCAATGACAAGCTAGAGAGATGCCTCTAGGTTGTTTTTACTTTTACATTAAGTAGCAGTACCTCAACCTGATTCATTACAACTTGAAAAAAAAGCAATTTGGGGTATTTTGGGCTGCCACACCAATTTTTTTATCCAGCAGTAATAAACACAAAGTGCAGCTCAAACAGATCTAAAAGCTATAGGGAAGTGTAATATAATAAAATAAACTAAAGCAATCTACTGCAGCTTCTCCTTCAGCCTCTTTGCTTGCAGTTGTAGCTACCACTCAGCAACTCTTTCTCTACATGTCTGAGCACTGGCTGTTGCCCAGCAACAAGTCCTGCACTCTTAGCAATGCTGCTCCACTCTTTCTGATGGGTAGCAGATGGCGTTCTTGTTATTAGATAGTGGCTTGGCGCTGCCTGTTACTTCTTTCTCTTTGGATTGGTTGTGCTGATTTGGCATTTTGTTTGAGCATCATAATTCCAGAACTCTGGGCTTGTGATAGCATTCAGTTACCTAGCTCAGGTTCTGTGCACTTTGCTTAGACATGTCTTGACCATGATTATTTATCGACTCTTGCCTGGATTACAGACTTCCTTCCTGACCTCCCTGACTTATTCGCCCAGACTTCTTGCTTGGATCACAAATACTGTACTGATTTCCACCTACCCAGAACCTTGCTTAGATACCAGACTCTCCCTCTGCATATGGCAAGCCAACCCATACCACTGAACATTTAGTGTCTACCACTGCCTTATGCAAGCTAGTCCAGACCACTGCACACTTGGTATCCATCCAGTCCCTAGCCCTACATTCTGTACCAGCCTTGAACCTTCTGAGTATCTTGAAGCCACCTGCCAAGTTTCATCCCTGCCCATGCTTGCTAGACTACATGTCTATGGTCATATGTGCCCTGCTACTGACAGGTCTAGCTACACAGAGACATTACCTTCCCCATTCTGAGGAAGAGTAGAGATGGCCCTCTAAGCTAAGTATTCATTGCATTTAAATTCCATCTTCTGGCTCCAGGCATTTTTAGGTCACGTTCCACATCATGGATCCATGTCTTTTTTGTTCTTCCACTTGTCTGTTTCGAGTGTTTTTATTGAGATTTTACAGAAAATACATACAAACAATAGGTAATCTGCAGAACAAAAATGCTTGATTGGGAATGTTAGTTGTAAAAAGAGAAATTCTAAACTTTTGAACTACAGAGGGGTTTGAAACACATGGCTGCTATGATCAAACACTCAAACGATCAAACACTCAAGAGGATTGAAAAATGATAAGTAGGAGCTGTGGTGGGAGGAGGCTGTGATCTCTGTGATTGATCACAGTGATCACATGGTACAGGGCCGATTACAGTGGCCCTGTACCATGTGTTAGCTGTGGCCAAGCACAGCAACCACAATAGTAAACAATGGCATCATGAATGGATGCCATTCACAGTTTCACAGTTATTATCACTGTAATAAGCAATCATAGTAATCAGAGTAATGCTCTGGAAAATAGGGGATCAAGATTTTTTGTACACTATGATTATCAATGACAGTGTTCCTGATCACCACAATGCTTGTTCCAGTGTCACCAGACCAATGTATGCCAGCAACAGTGATCCTAATCACTGCCACACCAGTGCAATGTTGCATCTGCCTGCTGCTTGTACTAACCCTAGCCTGTTTATTAACCACATTTCTGCCTGTTCCCTAGACTGATCCTTTGTCTGTTTCCAGACCTGTGTCTGCCTGCGCCTGAACTGGCCCATCTGCACATCCCACTGACTATGTTCCTGCGAGACAATCCCCACCATCCACTGTGGACAACTGCATTCCTGGACCCACAGGAACTCTTTTTTTCTTCCTTACTTCAGCCTCCTGTATTTCCTGGCCAGTGAACATGGCATTCTTGTGTGCAGCCATGTACCAGTAAGTGAGGTTTGCTTGGCTTATAGGAACTCGGACTGCTATAGGTGATGCTACACTAAGCTATATTCCCTGACCACTCATACAGATATGACCAGTACAGTACATTGGTTTTGACTCAATTGTGAATATAGCAATTGGTGGATTTATGTGATACACAAGACAATGTCTGGTACATAATCAGTACAGACACTATAAAAGTCTCACACACGTGGTATCATCATACTTGGAAGGAGTATTAGAATGTGTTCTGGGATGTAATTCTAAGTATGCCCATGCTGTGTGTAAGAAATATCTTAATGTATTGATGACTTTGTATAAAAAGATTAAATTTCATTTTCTTTCCTCATTTTTCAAAAACTTGTGGCAAAAATATGAAGTCTTCAAAAGACTCACTGTGCCTCTTAGAAAATACCTTAGGTGATTTGCTTTTCAAAATGTGGTCATATTGAGGGTGTCTCCAAAAATTTGATAGGTAGGCAGCAAATTAGATGTGTAATTTATGCCCCTGGAATGCCAGAAGGTACTCCTTGGATTTTGGGCCCCTCTATGTGGCTAGGCTGCAAAAAAAGTCTCACACTTGTGGTATCTCCATACTTGGGAAGAGTAGCAGAATGAGTTTTGGGGTGTAATTCTAAGTATGACTGTGACAATTGTTAGAAATATCTTATAAATTGACAACTTTCTGTAAAAAAATTATTTTCATTTTCTTTCCTGCATTTTTCAAAAGCTTGTGGCAAAAAAATAAAATTTTCAAAAGACTCACGGTGGCTTTCAGAAAATACCTTGGAGTGTTTACTCTCCAAATTGGGGTCATTTTTTGCATTTTCCACTGTCCTGGTGCTCCAGGGCTTTAAGAAATATGATAGGCAGTCAGGAAATTGGATGCATAATTTATACTCCTTGAAAACCCAAAGGTGCTCCTTGGATTTGGGGCCCCTCAATGCCTCAAGGATGTGAAAAAGTCTCACACATGTGGTATCCCCATTTTGGGGTGTAATTATAAGTATGTCTATTCTGTGTGTGAAAAGTAACTTTGTGAAAAGAGTTTTTAATTTCTTAATTTTCCAAAACATTGTGGAAAAAATGACAACTTCAAAAAACTCACTATGCCCCCTACTAAATACATTTGATTGTCTACTTTCCAAAAAGGTAAATGGGGTTTTTTTGTACAGTCCTGGCATTTTAGGGCCTTGAGAAATGAGAGTCAGTCAGTGCATCAAGATTGATCAATTTTCAAATATAAATACTACAGTTTGTAGACTCTATAACTTTCATACATACTAAATAATATACACTGATTTTGGTTATTTTTTTACCAAAGAAATGCAGAATAATACATTGTCCTAAATTTATAAAGAAAGATTATCTATTTGCAAATTTTTTAAGAGAAACTCAGAAAAACTTGTATTAGCTTGTATAGCAAAAAAAACAGCTGTGAATAAATACCATCAAGGGAAAGCTCTATCTGTCTCAAAAAAATCAAGACATTTTATTTTGGTACAGTGTTGCATGCCTGAGTAGTTGTCATTCAAAGTGTGGAAAACTGAAGAATTGCCTGGGAGAAAGGGGGTAAAAGTGTCTGGTCTTGAGGTGGTTAAATCCTTCTTTCCCACTATTAAAAAAAATGCAAGTACCAAGCACAATGAGGTTCCAAGGGGATATGTAGATAACAACAGTAAGGGCAGATCTAACTACTTATCCGACCAGCAATGACAACTAGCAAAACACCAAATAAAAGAGGACTCCCTGCCCTGTGGAAGTCAATAGAGCCACAAGCCCTGGAATAGATCAAATTAGATTTGACTCTAATGTAAATTTAAAAAGCATGACATGCAGGAGTGCCCAGACTGATAAATCAGGAATCCAGTGGAGAGGAGAAACACATAATCCCAAACACTGAAGGATGACACATGATCCCAAACCCAACAGTAGGTTACACCACCCAGGAGCCTCAGGACAGTGGGAGAAGTGTGTAGATTACGGCCGCTGGGGTCACTGAGATGGTACGTTCGGCTGAAGTCCTGTGTCCCAAAACCGGGTGTAATGTCATACACCTGGCAAAAGAGTGCCCGAATGACAGCTGGTGAGGGCAATCTTCTCCCACTGTCCTGAGGCTGCTGGGCGGTTTAGCCTGCTGTTGGGTCCGGGATCATGTGTCATTCTTCAGTGTTTCTCCCCACTGGCTAGGTGATGTATCAGTCTGAGCACTCCTGCATGTCATGTTTTTAACTTTGTATTAAAGTGAAATCTGATTTTATCTTTTATTGGGCTTGTGGCTCTATTGACTTCCACAGGGCAGGGAGGGCTCCTTTATTTGTTGTTTTTTTCCATTATTAGGCCTATTTCAAAGACTGATAACTGTTCAAAGTAATATGTTTGTTCTAAAATGTTGTATATTATCCTAAACAGGGTTATACCACTGTAATTTACACAATATACACTGGGCAAAATTATAACCACAACACTTTTGTGTTTGTCGCTATTTATCATGAGCTGAACTCAAAGATCCATGACTTTTTCTGTGTACACAAAAAGCCTATTTCTCTCAAATATTGTTGCCAAATCTGTCTAACTCTGTGTTAGTGAGCACTTCTCCTTTGCCGAGATAATCCATCCACCTCACAGGTGTGGCATATCTAGATGCTGATTAGAAAGTATGATTATTGCACAGGCGTGCCTTTAGCCTGGCCACAATAAAAAGCCACTTTACAGTAAAATGTGCAGTTTTATCACACAGTATAATGCCACAGATGTCGCAAGTTTTGAGAGAGCGTGCAATTGGCATGCTGACTGCAGGAATGTCCACCAGAGCTGTTGCCCTTGAATTGAATGTTCTTTGCTCTACCATAAGCCTTCTCCAAAGGCGTTTCAGAGAATTTGGCAGTACATCCAACCAGCCTCACAACTGCAGACCACCTGTAACCACAACAGCTCAGGACCTCCACATCCAGCATCTTCACCTCCAAGATCGTCTGAGACCAGTCACCCGGACAGCTGCTACAATCACCCGGACAGCTGCTGCAACAATCTGTTTACACAACCAAAGAATTTCTGCACCATCTGTCAGAAACCGTATCAGGGAAGCTCATCTGCATGCTCATCATCCTCATTGGGGGTTCGAAACCCGAGTTTGTCATCGTAACCGACTTGAGTGGACAAATGCTCACATTGGATGGAGTCTGGGACTTTGGAGAGATGTTCTCTTCATGGATGAATCCTGGCTTTCACTGCACAGGACAGATGGCAGACAATGTGTATTGCGTTGTGTGGGTGAGCGGTTTGCTGATATCAACATTGTGGACCGAGTGGCCCATGGTGGCAGTGGGGTTATGGCAGGTGTATGCTATGGACAATGAACACAGGTGCATTTTATTGATGGCATTTTGAATGCACAGAGATACCATGACAAGATCCTGAAGCCCATTGTTGTGCCATTCATCCAGGACCACGTCATGTTGCAGCATGATAATGCACGGCCCCATTTTGCAAGGATCTGTACACATTTCCTGGAAGCTGAAAACATCTTGCATGCCCAGCATACTCACCAGAAATGTCACCCATTGAGCATGTTTGGGATCAGTGGCGGCTGGTGCTCAAAATTTTTGGGGGGCACAAACAAACTGAAAAATACTGAAAACCCCCCATCAATTGCAGCCTCACTGTGCCCATCAAATGCAGCCATTGTGCCCATCAAATGCAGCCACTGTGCCCATCAATTGGAGCCATTGTGCCCATCAAATGCAGCCACTGTGCCCATCATATGCAGTCATTGTGCCCATCATATGCTGAAACGTGTGCCCATCATATGCAGCCACTTGTGCCCATTATACGCAGCCACTTGTGCCCATCAAATGCAGCCACTTGTGCCCATCATATGCAGCCATTGTGCCCATCAAATGCAGCCACTGTGCCCAACAAATGCAGCCACTTGTGCCCATCATATGCAGCCACTTGTGCTCATACAATGCAGCCACTTGTGCCCATCATATGCAGCCACCTGTGCCCATCAAATGCAGCCACTTGTGCCCATCATATGCAGCCATTGTGCCCATCAAATGCAGCCACTGTGCCCAACAAATGCAGCCACTTGTGCCCATCATATGCAGCCACTTGTGCCCATCATATGCAGCCATTGTGCCCATCATATGCTGAAACGTGTGCCCATCATATGCAGCCACTTGTGCCCATTATACGCAGCCACTTGTGCCCATCAAATGCAGCCACTTGTGCCCATCATATGCAGCCACCTGTGCCCATCAAATGCAGCCACTTGTGCCCATCATATGCAGCCATTGTGCCCATCAAATGCAGCCACTGTGCCCAACAAATGCAGCCACTTGTGCCCATCATATGCAGCCACTTGTGCCCATCATATGCAGCCATTGTGCCCATCATATGCTGAAACGTGTGCCCATCATATGCAGCCACTTGTGCCCATTATACGCAGCCACTTGTGCCCATCAAATGCAGCCACTTGTGCCCATCATATGCAGCCATTGTGCCCATCAAATGCAGCCACTGTGCCCAACAAATGCAGCCACTTGTGCCCATCATATGCAGCCACTTGTGCCCATAAAATGCAGCCACTTGTGCCCATCATATGCAGCCACCGGTGCCCATCAAAAGCAGCCACTTGTGCCCAGTATATGCAGCCACTTTTGCCCATCATATGCAGCCACTTGTGCCCAGTATATGGAGTTACTTGTGCCCATCATATGCAGCCACTGTGCCCACCAACCCCCCCACTTGCGAGGCTCACGCGCGCAGCTTTGACAGCACCCCCAACCCCACTGTTTGAGACGCTCTGGATCAGCGTATACGACAGCGTGTTCCAGTTCCTGCCAATATTCAGCAACTTCGAACAGCCATTGAAGAGGAATGGACCAACATTCCACAGGCCACAATCAACAACCTGATCAACTCTATGCGAAGGAGATGTGCTGCACTACGTGAGGAAAATGGTGGTCACACCAGACACTGACTGTTTTTCAGATATCCCATACCCGCCAATTACAGTATTACAGTAATACATTTTAGAGTGGTCTTTTATTGTGGCCAGCCTAAGGCACACATGTGCAATAATCATGATGTATTTTCAGTCTCTTGTTGTGACACCCTTGTGAGGAGGGTGGATTAGCTCGGCAAAGGAGAAGTGCTCACAGATTTAGGTGTCCGTTTATGAAGCAGTGAAATCTATTCACTGCTTCGTTCTCCGGCATTCACAGTGAAGATCTTTCTCCTCTGTGGGCCTGTTTATGAAGCTTTGTAGATCGCTTCACCTTCTGAGGAGTGAAGAGATCTACAAATGCTTCAAACAGTGGAGAACGGCCCCTGATACTGGAATCTCGTGAGACTTTAAGAGATTACAGCACCAGAAATACAGAGATGTCAGTTTATTAAGCGGTGATAAATTATCACCGCTCAATACACGGACGATTAATGTTAATAAAATAATGAGTCCCCCTACATTATATATATATGTATACACACACACACATTATATATACATGTATATACACACACATTATATATATATATATATACACATATACACATTATATGTATATATGTATATATATGTATACACATAAATATGACAGGGGGACATGGTTACAGTACAGGGGGACATGGTTACAGTGTTGGGGGGTCTGAACGAGGCATAAGGAAGTTAAAAATCTTCCTCCTTCCCCCTCAGATCCCCCCAGATTTCCTCTTCACTCCCCGATTCACCATCTCTGAGCTGGTGAACCTGGGAGTGTGATTTGTGACTCAGATCGCCAGTGAAGCAGTGAGATCACTGCTTCATAAACTGGCCGTTACTGTGTCATTCAATGAGGATTCTCCCTGTGTAGAGATAATCGGCGGGAGAACAAGTTCAAACATGTTCTCCCCCGATTATCACTGTTTCATAAACTGTTTATGGACTGTGATCAGCGGTGATCCTCGGGATCATCGCTGATCACTGCTTCATAAACGGACACCTTAGACAAATTTGAGAACAATATTTGAGCGAAATAAGCCTTTTGTGTACGTAGAAAAAGTCGTAGATCTTTGAGTTCAGCTCATAATAAATAGGGGCAAACACAAAAATGTTGCATTTATAATTTTGCTCAGTGTGTATTTGTTTTATCCTTTTTTAATTCCATAGCCATAAAAAATGTACCGTTTTGAGCCACATAAATTGATTTCTTCACCTCTATTACATATTCTCTTTCCATTTCTTTTCTACAATTTTTTATATTTTTCTTTTCAGCAATGTTTTCATTGTTTTGTTTTTTTTCCTCCTTTACAGCATTAACCTATACAACTCCTTAGACCATTTTGCATCCCTATGGGGTGGGTGGGTGCATATATGCCCATAACTATACATGCCTAAGCTCACAGCAGGGCAAGTATATATTTGGTGATGCAATACCTCAGAGAAGAACAATGTAAATACATTTGTTTTGTCAGGCAAAAAAATAATGTTTTGTCTCTTGGTTTCCGCTGCTGTCAATCACACACAGTGAGGAGAGAGCAGGGGGTGAGGTGTCTTATGGACACACAGAGTCAGCTCAGGAGCGAGCATGCACTCGGTTGGGGGGGAGGGGGAGCCAGGAGAGGTGGCGGGGGACCCGGGAAGAGGAGGAAAGAAGTTGCTCTATACAAAACCTTTGCACAGAGCAGGTAAGTATAACATGTTTGTTATTTTTAAAAATAAAAAGTTTTGCAATCACTTTAATTGAACAATCTGAAGTTAGAAGCGTATTGGTTATAATGCATAGCTGCACCAAATTCTGTGTGCACCAGTTTTAGTAAATCTCCTCCACTATGTCATTGAAATACACAAAATAATCCATAATAGTTCATATAGTCCATAATATCAAATTAAAAAAGGGTATTTCTAATAATTTACCCCCAAAAATGAAATGTCTTGCTTTAATATGTATTTAACCCTCTACCCCATTGTAAAAACCCTACAAAATCTCTGTTTAATCAATTCTCACTTTTAGCACTTTCGTCTGTTAGCACTAGGGTTGTTGGTTCAAATTCCAACCACGGCACATGATGTTTGCATGTTCTCCCTGTACTTCGGTTTCCTCCCACATTCCAAAGACATGCTGGTAGGTCAGTTGGTCCTAGTATGTATATGTATGAATGTGAGTTAGAGACAATTTTGGGGTACACTTTAGCCCACAGGAAATTGTCTCTCCCATGTAAGGAACAAAGCTTTCCAGTCCTCCTATGGCCAAAACTAAATCAATTGTTATAGAAAACGAAATATAGTCAAATCTGCTTGGATTTTGTAAAAAGGTGTATGGGAGACACATCAAACATGTGTGGAAAAAAAGTCTGGTCTTATGGGTCCAAAACTTGGCAAGAAAACTTTGTGTGACAGAAAGCCAATTCTTTTCATCCCACTAAGAACACCATCCCCCACTGTGCATTTTGTCAGAGGGGACTGAGAAGCTCCTAAGGACTGAGAAAAAGTTGGATGGAGCCAAAATCATGGCAGTTTCAGAGCAAACCTTTTTTCAACCTAGAAGAGACCTAAGACCGATATTTGGGTTGATACATTGTTCAGCATGGCAATTACACATACAAGATTAGGAAATATTACTCACACTGCCATAGCTACAATGGAGTGCTTAAGACAAAAAAAACTGCAATGACACAGTAAAAAGAACAGACCTTAAACTGAAAATCTGTAGAAAGAATATACCAAGCAATTGCTGTTCACCAACAATACTTATGTGCTAGAGCTAGAGCAATGGCAATTTTACCAAGCAGAATGGGTTGTGCTTGGCAGATCCAGATGTGCAATGCTGGAAGAGACTTATCCCAAAAGATTTGCTGCTGTAAGTGAGGTCAAAGGTGGCTCTACCAAGTAATGACTGGGGAGATGAAACCTCATGCAACCAGCTTTTTGTTTCATTGCCCTTTTGCCTCAATAAAAAATACTTTGTACCTTTAGTGTTAAGTATGTTGTGTGAATCATACTGTAAAAATCACAAGATAGATAGATAGATAGATAGATAGATAGATAGATAGATAGATAGATAGATAGATAGATAGATAGATAGATAATGCGTTTCAGTTAGTTGGATATGCATAATGATCTGTGAACTACTGATATCTTATTTCACATAAAGACTTTCCTTTCTAATTGTATGACTTGATGAGCAAATTTTACTGCAAGCTCAGCACTGTCGTCCTGCATTTTAAAGTGGCATGTCCCCATTAAATATGACACCAAGGATTTAAATATATTCCCTGCTTGCATCAATAAATAATATGTCAAGTGACTTTGGGGTAGTTATATAAATAAATATATTATACTGTAAATGTTATATTTTTTTCCATACACAAAGAGAGCAATATTTAGATCTTTCCTAAAAAATATATGCTGGATTAAATAAAAATTTACAAAGTGTACAGTGTTCTAGTGTCCAATGAAGAATGCACCAAGCACCTCAGGCCTGATAGTTTATTTGAGCACCAAAACAGAGCAATCATGTGAAGAGCCCTGCAATAGAGACACATCCTGTTATAACATGTGCTGTAATTGCCTCCTATCATAACTCCTTCTGTTACTCCATACAGACACTCCCATATTACTTCCTCCCAGCAAATGGAGAAAATTAAAGCAAATTACCATGGCACTCTCAACACATGAACATATGCAATGAGTCATTTCAAATAGAATATTTAAAAAATATAACCAATAAACTAATTTTGGTTTTCTTAAAAGATCAGTTCCAAAAGCAACAGTGTGAGCATGTCAATGCTGAAAAAAGCCTTATTTGCATTTGAATTCAACAACTCACACTTCCAACAATACATATGTGTTATTTGCTGCCTTCACACGTTAACTGGCATAATAAAAACATGTTAGACATCTCAGCATCAAATAATGGCACATAGACTAAAGCAGGATGAATATGATCCTCAGTCCTTTTTGTGTCTAAAGTTTGCATACCACATTAAAACAGGAGAACACACATTTCTAAAGTGAGAATCACTGGTGCCATTAATACAGAGGAACATCAGGCATGCTGGAACTTTCAATAAAATTAGTGCAGCATGAAACATCTCTGTAGATGAATGGTGATTTTATTAATTGAATTAATGTTTGATTGCTGTGCAAAATGTAAAAGTCTGAAAGGTCTGCGGTGAAAGCTCAAAAGACAGCCACCGAATGTACTCTGGATAGTGAAATGGCATTGCATCTAAATTTACATGGCCTTGCAGGACTGCTTTGGTGGCTATTTTTGTGATTTTTTTTTGTGACAATTTCTGTGGCATCAGCAGCAGTGCAGTTGTAAATGTAGCTTACACACGTATCTTTCAAGGTATTGCTTTTTTGTTTAGTACTCCTAAAAATTCTTATCTTGGCAAAAAATAATATATATATCTCGATATATCTCGAAATCTAGATAGATAGATAGATAGATAGATAGATAGATAGATAGATAGATAGATAGATAGATAGATAGATAGATAGATAGATAGATAGATCTATATAGAAGTATATCTATGTAGATATATATATCTATATAGATCTATAGATATATATCTATATATCTATATATAGATATATATATATAGATCTATATCTATATATAGATCTATATATATCTATATCTATCTATATATATATAGATAGATAGATAGATAGATAGATAGATAGATAGATATATTCTATATATATCTATATATATAGATATATATATCTATATATATATATATATTTATATCTATATATATATATATTAGAGCATTACTTTAGATAATACTGCTCACATTTCAGCTGTGAATATTGTATGTCAGTGGTCACATTTCGTCTAGGCAGTAGTATGGTTTACATTGGCATTTGTTGACGTGAAGCTTACATATTATTTTAGTTAAAAGGATAAAAAAAAAAATATATATATATATATATATATATATATATATATATATATATATATATATATATATATATATATATATATATTGTTCCTGGGCACTCCTCATTAAATTGTGCTATAGTATTTGAATTAAGTTATTCTGAAAACGTATATCTATCTATCTGTCTGTTTTTATACTTGTTTAAATATATATATATATATATATATATATAATTTTGTGCAGGCAGTAGTACTGCACTTTTGCAATTTGATGATGTGAAGCTAACAAAATAATGTTGAAAAAAATACATTTTTGTTTAAACAAGTATAAAAACAGACAGATAGATAGATATACGTTTTCAGAATAACTTAATTCAAATACTATAGCACAATTTAATGAGGAGTGCCCAGGAACAATATATATATATATATATATATATATATATATATATATATATATATATATATATATATATAAAACAGGGCTCTTAAATTATTTTTATTCGATAAAGTGCATATGTATTATTTGCTCGTTACAAGAACACATTTGGATGTTATTTGAATTTAAAAAAGTATAAAGACCTAATCGACCAGATATATAAGTATATGAACTACACATCTATAGAGCTTTGTTTTGTCATTATACACGTATTACAATAATAAATTGTCGAACAAACAAGGCTTTTAGCAGAAGTGCATGACTGACAATGGGAGAACTACAAGACTCAGCACTCCCTTGTAGTCAACAGTAGGCATGAAAATCTGTTATCTGTTTGAACACACATTAAAATGTTTATGTGACCTGATCGACCATTTAAATTTGAATCCCGACTTTGCAGGGCTCTTGCACAGAGGTAATAGAAGAATATACTGGATCGTCTTCGACATAGAAAAGCGCAGGGTCCTTAGAACGGAGCACGTTTCTGGTCTTATATATGTGGAAGCCTTCTGATTACATTTATTGATAGCACCTAAAAAGTACGTGAACCCCTTTATTAACCAGGAGAATTGTCCAGTTTACAGGATGAGTATATTTCCTTCTTTAGTTGAAGGAACATTTCTGGGCTAGCCTTGACCGTGACTATGTCCAGCCATAATGACCTTGACATTAAAATCTACTTAGAAACTAATCGGGGAGACACAAGTTTGATCCTCAGAAGAACCACAACTGGCCCCAGCAGTAGCTGGACGTGACAGAGCTGTGTTTATGGACAAACAGGGTGCCATTTGAAGTCTAGACAGACAGGCTAATGACTGTCCATAAACACATGGAAGGAAGTGAATGGACCTATGTCTTTTCTTCCCTTTGTGTTTAGCACTTTCAAAGAACTGTGCTGAGCGCAGTCTGCGTCTTTCTATGTGATAAGTGTCAGTAGGACACACATGAACACAGTGAGGACAGCAGTCCCTGTACAGTCCACAGGGGAGCCATGAGATCTGGAGGAGCCCCCTACAACTCTTCTACGTTAAAGGTAGGAGCCCTTGGGTGAAGGGTGCCCGTGTGTACAGATATGCCATCTATTTGTGTGGGATTGGGTTCAGCAACACACTTCCCATCACTGCAGTCTTTAACCGTGTTGTATGCTTAGTTTATTTTCTTGGTATAAGCTTTAGACTGTGGTACAATGTGTCCTTAGGGTGATTGAAGGATCTGTCTGTTAAATGAATCTAAAAATGAAATATGTGCTTGCTTGGGGAATCCTGTACTCGGGGTAATTTAATGGAGAGACGATATCCTCTACTGGTCAGGGAGGGGAAGCTGCGGTGGCAGCGGTTGGCTTGTGAGCTGATGAGATTAGGCTGTTTTTAAACAGCTGTCTGGCTGTACAGTCTATCTTCTCTCTCTCTCTCTCTCTCTCTCTCTCTCTCTCTCTCTCTCTCTCTCTCCTCTCTATGCGTTCTCTCAATCCACCTTTCTCTCTCTCTATCATTCTCTACCACTCTCCATCCTAATCTCTCCCCTTCTCTCCATGCCTCTTCTTTCCATCCATCTCGCCTCTTTCTCTCCATTTCTCCCTCTTCCCAGGTCTGTCCCCCCCCCCTCTTTTCCCCACTCTCTGTTTTCTATCTCCATCTATCTTTTTTACTCCCTCTCTCTTTCCTTCTCTCTCTCCCCCACTCTCCAGTTATATCTCCCCAACCTCTCTCCTCTTTTCCCAACCTTATTATCTCTATCTACTTTTTTTCGCTGTGTGTGTGTCTCTCTCTCCCTTCCACTCATCATTTCTATCTCCCTACTTCTCTATCCCCCTCTTTCCCCTAAACTATCTTTCTAATTCCAATTATCTATTCTCTCTCCCTCTCTCTCCCCCACTCTCCATTTTTATTTCTAAAATTCTTCATTTTTTTCATCTCTCTTCTCTTTCTTTCTAATTTTTCTCTTACCATCTCTCTCTCCATTTCTATCCCCCAATTCATCTTTTTTTTATCTCTCTTCTTTTTTTCACTAGCACTCTCTTTTCTTCTTTTCACCTATCTCTCTCTCTATCTCTCTCTCTCTATCTATCTCCATCTTTATCCCTCTCTGGTGTCCGTTTATGAAGCAGTGAAATCTATTCACTGCTTCGTTCTCCGGCATTCACAGTGAAGAATCTTCTCCTCTGTGTGCCAGTTTATGAAGCGGTGTAGATCGCTTCACCTTTGGAGGAGTGAAGTGATCTACAAATGCTTCAAATAGTGGAGAACGTCCCCTGATACTGGAATCTCGTGAGACTTTACGAGATTACAGCACCAGATGTCAGTTTATCAAGCAGTGATAAATTATCACTGCTCAACGGCGTGGATTAATGTTAATAAAATATTGTGTCCCCCTACATTATACACATATGTATACACACACACACACTATATATACATGTATATACACACACATGATATATATATACATATACACATTATATGTATATATGTATAAATATGTATACACATAAATATGACAGGGGGACATGCTTACAGTGTTGGGGGGTCTGAACAAGGCATAAGGAAGTTAAAAATCTTCCTCCTTCCCCCTCAGATCCCCCCAGATTTCCTCTTCACTCCCCGATTCACCACCTCTGAGATGGTGAACCTGGGAGTGTGAATTCTGACACAGATCGCCAGTGAAGCGGTGAGATCACAGCTTCATAAACTGGCCGTTACTGTGTCATTCAATGAGGATTCTCCGTGTGTAGAGATAATCGGCGGGAGAACAAGTTCAAACATGTTCTCCCCCGATTATCACTGTTTCATAAACTGTTTATGGACTGTGATCAGCGGTGATCCTCGGGATCACCGCTGATCACTGCTTCATAAACGGACACCTCTATATTTGTCTCTTTCTACGTCTCCCCCCTTTCTTTCTTTTTTACTAATGCCTTTTTTCTTCCTTCTACACAAGTCTCTGTTTCTCATCCTGTCTGTCTTTTTCTTACTCTCTGTCCCATTTTTTGCCTATTTCTCTATATCTCTATCCATTTATATGACTGGCTGTTTATTTTGCTTCCATTCTGGATCTTGTATACTATTTAATCATTAAGTTCCAAGCTCCATAGTTTCTCTGACCCTCCTGCTGGTTTGTGTGCCCATTCATTCGCTTAAATTGTATTTTTTCCTTGCCTTTCCTGTCCTCATTTCCACAAAGTCGGCTGCCATATTCCAGGATTTGCTTTAGGGTCTGAAGCACTAAATTTCCCTGTCTCTCCCTGTCTCCCCCTGACACTCTCTCTTCCTTCTTCTCTCCCTCCCCACCTCTCTTCCCTCCCCCTCTCTCATGCCTCTTCTATCCTTCTACTCTCCCAGTCTTTCCTGCTCCCTCCTTCTTTTAATACCCCTCCCCCGATATTTTATCCTACTGCCATCAGAACTGCGGCAGTCAGCATTTCTCCCACATCTGTTCTAATTAGGGAGCCCAGAATCTGTTTTTGTTCTATAGTTAAATCAGAGGTATATATGTGTGTACAGCTATGCATTGGACTGGCTCCAGTATAGAAAACATACTGTTTAGGACATTTTTAACTCATGTGGAGAGGAACTTGGCAAATCTCAGATCATGAGATATTTGGACAGCTATCCTAACGGAATGAGCACAGCAATGTTTCCCATTGATCTCAATGTAGACTAGAATTAACGAGTCTCTCCTAAAAAATGTGATTTGTGGTCGTAAAAGAGGGGGAGAGGTATTGTTTGCTTATCTGCCTCACTCCACTGAAGTTTTAACACAACCGTGACAAAATGAAATACGGGAATCCACATCAGTCTGCATTTAGTGGATGACTTACTGTAATTAGTGTGTGTGTGTATGTAAATATATATATATATATTTAACACAATATACACATATAAATGATATAAATGTTGTATGCTATAGGATAAAATGGGATAAAATGTTTGTATACGTGTATGTTTTATGCTTTAAAATGT